>NW_021865829.1:0-868 GCF_006229205.1 Suricata suricatta | reverse complement strand
CTAGTTGTTACTTAACCTTCTAATTTCTGTATAAGTCTAATTACATGAAATAGAAGTTGGGGTTTTGATTTTTTACTTTGCTTTTCTGTTGGGAGTGTAATTGTAACTACTGTAGTGTAAATGATGGAAAATAATTGCATACGTTAAAAAAATAAATAAATAAATAAACAGAAAAAAATAAAAAAAATTACTTAATCTAGGGGCACGTGGGTGACTCAGTGGGTTGAGCACCTGACTCCTTACTTCTGCTCAGGCCATGATCCCAAGGCTGTGGGCTGGAGCTCTGACTTAAGCCCCATGGGGCTCTGAGCTGAGTGTGGATCTTACTTAAGATTCTCTCTCTCTCCCCCACTTGCACACCCTCTTTTTATTAAAAAAAAAGTGTAAAAACTCAATGCTTACCTAATCTTTTTTTCCCCCACAAAAGCCTTAAGTCCTCTTGTAATTGAGACAATATTTGGGTTATTACCTAAAGCTCTCTACCCCAAATTACAATTGTTTGATCCCAAATAAATGCAACATCTCTTGCATTTTAGGTTGGCAAAGATTATTGGATGAAGTGGGTTTTTTTGTTGTGTTTCTTTTCTTTTTAATTTTTTTAACATTTGTTTTTATTTTTGAGAGACATAGCATGCGATGAAGAGGGGCAGAAAAAGAGAGGGACAGAATCTGAAGACAGCTCAGAGCCTGACTAAGGGCTCAAACCCAGGAACAGTGAGATCATGACCTGAGCCGTAGTTGGACATTTAACCAACTGAGCTACCAAGGCACCCCTGTTTTTAATTTCTATTACTAGCTTTCTGGCATGACTACTAGAAGAGGAAAGAAAGAAAAATTGAAAAGTGGAAATGGAACTATGTGGTAAGAA
>NW_021865828.1:0-868 GCF_006229205.1 Suricata suricatta | reverse complement strand
GTTCTATCCCCATTGCATTGGCCAAAGAAAGTCAAATGTCCAAAAGTAATGTCTGTTGTATAGAATGTATAATCTTTTCATTGGGAGAGGCTGCAAATACTTGGAACAATAAAATAATATACACCATACTGTTATTATATGTAGTTGGAATATTGAGAACTGAGCATTAGAATAATGAATCTCACATTGATTTTAATCCTCTCAAGTAACCATACGTTTGGCAGAATAGATGTTATTCACTGTGTTTTATAGGCAGGGAAAAAAAAAAAACCTAAGGCTAATTTTTTTTTTTAACATTTTCAAGTCTCATAGCTGGTAAATGGCAAATTCTAAATTTAAACTGATCTAAATCTGACTCTCTTTCTAACCTAAATCTAAAACTGATACTCTTCATGGCCATGCTATATATGTGAATATCTCTATTATGTCAGAAACTAGAATGGAAAAAGAAAATGTCCCAGCTATGGGATGCTGGAGAATTTGTTTTTAAAATTTCACTTATATAGTTCATATTCCTTAAGATGACCAATATTGAGCCAAAGTAGTTTCTTCCATCTGTGGATATAATCATTATTTTGTTATTTTATCAAGATTCTCATTTTTGCATATACATGTATGTGTGTATGTCTAAAGTGAGGCTCTTCTGTCCTCTGTAGGACCTTAACAAAATATTCATACAGATCCTGCTAAAACTGCTGAGTTTCAAATCAGGAATTAGTTCTGATTCTGTTGATGTAAACCTGAACAGAGAGGAGAAACATAATCCACCTTCCTGCATTATTAAGATTTCAGATATACAGTTTTGATAAAAGCTTGCAAGTACAAAATTTGCTATCAAGCCTAATGTAGCATGGAGGATTTTGTCTGA
>NW_021865826.1:0-1739 GCF_006229205.1 Suricata suricatta | reverse complement strand
CTGCATCACTGATTTGTAGCAATTTCATCACAATGTGTGCTGTGCTGCCTCTCATGTTCCCTGTGCCTGAGCTTTGTGGAGTTTCTTCTATGTATTGGTTTATATATTTCACAAAATTTGAAGCCATTTTTGCTATGATTTCAGAATTGTTCTCAAGGCATCAGCTTGTCCCCAACTTCTCCCTCACAAATGCTCAAATCACACAAACTGAAGGCTGTGTGAAGATGTCCTACACATGGTAAGGTTTTATTGACTTTTTGTATCTTTTTCTCCCTCTGTGTTTTATTTAGAGTACTTCCTACTGCCCTGACATCAAGTTCCCCAATCATATTTTGCAGCATCTAATCTCTTGCTAACCTTATCGAGCATTATTTTGGTTTTTCCATTCCAGATCATGTTCTTTCAGGGAAGTTGTACAAGTTTTGGTCTTTGAAAAATGTCTTCTATATGTTCTTTTGACTGGTTTAGTCATACATACGCAAACAGAAACAAATGGAATATATTTATAAGAATTTTGTGCATATTCTCTGCTGATCTACCTTTTGCAATGCTGTCTGGAGATAAAACGGGGTGGGAGGTCTGGGGACCTCAGATCTGGGAGCCTGGGTCAGATCACTCATTGCTTTGAGCATAGGCTTCCTAAGGCTAGAGGAGATTTGTGACAGTGATGGGGAAGGGGTTTATGTCTCACGTCCCCATCTGCCTGTTCACTGTGAGCATGACCACTGTCCCACACCTGACAGTAGTAGTTAGTCTCATCATCGGTCTGAGCACCACGGATGATTAGGGTGGCCGTGTTCCCAGAGTTGGTGCCTGAGAATCAGTCAGGGATCCCTGAGGGCCGGTTGCTATCATCATAGATAATCAGCACGGGGGCCTGGCCTGGCTTCTGCTGGTACCAGTAAGCATTTTTACTTCCAATGTTGTTTCCCCCACACTTGATCAGGGGCTGTGTATGACAAAGTCACTGACACTGAGGGAGGCTGAGTCAGCACATAGGAGTCCATAAAACCTGCAACAGAGAAAAGGAAAGGTAGTTTTCCAACACTAGGTTTCATCCCCAGGAAAACCTCACCTGCCCACCCTGAGCCCCAGGCATTCTCTGGGTTTCCAATTTCCCAAGTCTCATTATCTCATCCCCTCATGCTCATGGGCCTGCCTGGTGGATGGAGCCTTAGAACAAAGGACACCTTTGTCATTTTTCTCCAGGCAGGTGCAGTGCTTCAGGATGACCCAGAGCCAGTGGACACTTGAGAGAATATCACCCTCCAACCCCTCATCCTGTAGCAGGGTCATGAACAGTTTCCCCATAAAGACAGCCCTTTGCTTGACTCTGAGTCAGGTTCTGGATTGTCCCAGATCCCTGGGGCTACAGTGAACGTGAGCCTATGAACAGCACCCGTGCAGTGAACCAGGAGGCCAAGGAGAAGAGAGGTCAAGGCCATGGGGGAGATGAAATGTATCTGTTCCTGAGTCTCAGGTCTCGAGGCTGAGAGGATTCATCCCAGGCTTCTTTCATATCCCTCCTAGAGAGACATGGGGGACATGCAAATCAACCAGGGCTCAGGGGCTGGTGCTGAGGAGCTCTGTGGTTTCAGGGTAGGTCTGCAGGGCCAGCCCTCCCCTCTCTGGCCCTGCAGACCTATCCTCAGCCCAGGGATTCTGCTTCACCCTCTTGGCCATTTAGTCTGGGGTGCACTACTCCATTCCTCCCTGTACCTGACCTCACTCCTGAGCTG
>NW_021865825.1:0-868 GCF_006229205.1 Suricata suricatta | reverse complement strand
GAGAGCTGAGTAAGTTTAATCTACAGTGATTTGGATTTAAACTTTATTGGAAGTTTAATTGGATTCATTTGACCACTAGGTGTGAATAATTTGAAGTCATTGACATTTCTTTAGAGCAGTTTGAGATCTTAGAACAAGGAAGATTCTAGAGATCTGTTTTTGCTTCATAGATCAGGTGTCCACTTATGTGTAATTCTTCTGTTTTACAACAGAGTTATCAGGTTTTACATCACTGGGGAATTTCCTTTCCCTATATCCTTATTCTCATCTTTCCACATCTTGATAGATCTCTCACCATCATGTGGCACTGTCCACAGACTTTGGAGATTTACTGCAATGCCCTCAGTGCAGAGTCTCAGTGATATTTCTGTTTTGCGCATGTGCTTTACCACCACTGTATATATTCAAGCATTTCATGATATCTCTTTTCTTTCCACTTCTCAACACTTCTTCCACCTAAATCTTTCTAATGTATGTGTCAATGATACGTTTTTCATGCCCACTCATGCTTCTGCAACACCTCAAATTTCAGGGCTCATATAGTTAAGTCCATGATGATACCACATTCTAATGCTTATGGATCATAGACAAGGTTCAAATATTATCCAAACAATTAAGATAGTCCAATTGTTTCTACACAGCCACTCTCATATAAAGCAGCTTTTACTAATTATCTAGTATTTGAAATTCCTGGTGACTCTGATGCTACTACTTTAAAACGACACTTTTCCAGGATGAGTGTGGGGACAAGAACCATTACCTCTAGAGAATACTTAAAGATGACTTGAGGAGGGGTCAGCAAGATGGCAGAGAAATAGGGAGTTCCATACTTCCCGCCTGCATCTATCAAACAAAGATAGAGGAAGGA
>NW_021865824.1:0-868 GCF_006229205.1 Suricata suricatta | reverse complement strand
GGGGGAGGGGGAGGGGGCTGATGGTCATGGAGGAGGGCATTTGTGGGGAAGAGCACTGGGTGTTATATGGAAACAAATTTGACAATAAACTATATTTAAAAATACCAAAAAAATAATAAAATAATAAAATAACCCTCGTGACAATCCTTTTAGCATCTTCTTTTATATTGTGACACCGCCATCTGCTGGAACTGTAGAATAATGCAGTTTAAAGAATTGTACAAAGCCAGCTTTGCAAAGTTCTCTCCCTCCCAACAGTATGTTTTAAAACTAACATGAGAAAAAATTATTTAAATAAATAAAAGTAACATGGGGGAACATATTTATCATCTTGATATTGGCAGGAATTTATTCAACATAATATAACCATAAAGGAAAATATTGACAAATTATACTTCATAAAAATCCTATCAAATATATCGCATTAAGTGGGTGAAAAGGAATGGGCCACCTGGGTGGCTCAGCTGACCAGCTTCATCGCAGGTCATGATCTCACAGTTCATGAGTTTAAGCCCCACGTCGAGCACTGTGCTGACAGCTCAGAGCCTGGAGTCTACTTTGGATTCTGTCTGTCTGTCTGTCTGTCTGTCTCTTTCTCTCTCTCTCTCTGCTGTGTCCCTGAGCGTTCTCTCTCTCTCTCAAAAATAAAAAAGTCTCTTTAAAAAAAAATTTTTAAAAGACAGTGAAAAGGAAAGCCACGCATTGGGAGAAGATTATTCTAAAACATGTAACCAGTAAAGAATGTGTATTCAGAATATGAAAAAATTAGTTAGAAAAAGGCAGATAGTTATATTTCTAAGGGTTAAAAAACTTGAAAAGAGTATTCTCTCAAAAAAGGGTATACCTAAATGGCCACTACGTTGATCAA
>NW_021865823.1:0-868 GCF_006229205.1 Suricata suricatta | reverse complement strand
CATGGCTAAAACATCCCCAAATGAAAACCGAACACAACTGCTTACCCAGATCTAACAATGTTTGTTACTTAATTATGGCCCAGCTTTCCTCATTGGGTCTGTAAATTCTTCTTTGTAAATTTTCTTTATATTTATTTATTTTTGAGAGATAAAGAGATAGAGAGCAAAGTGGGGGACGCCCAGAGAGAGACACAGAATCAGAATCAGGCTCCAGGCTCTGAGCTGTCTGCACAGAGCCTGGTGAGGGGCTGAATTGACAAACTATGAGATCATGACCTGAGCCAAAGTCAGATGCTTAACCAACTGAGCCACCCAGGTGCCACTGGGTCTGTAAATTCTGAGTTTCCTATCCTGGCATGGAAATGATTATATTTTTGTTTTACTTTGCTGGTTATATTTTACATCCAGGAAAGCATATAAATCCATTTCCCCCATCTCATTAAACAGAAAAATTCTGGGACTTCAAAAATAATCCCCCCTATTCATTTTCTTTTTAAATTCAGAGGAAGGTATTTGAAAATAGAAAATGGGCTATGGGAATTGTGTGCTTATGGACATCTGAGGAGGGCTCCCCTCTGGCCCGCCTGATTACCTAGACTGGACTTGGGTTTTGTAATCGCTTCTGAACATGGCGTTAGCCATTTCATGCTGGGCTTCAATGTTGTCATTTGGAGACCCCTACGGGTTGTAGACACAGAAAAATGGACTTGTTGCCTACAGCTCCACAGAGCAAGTGATGCGGATTTTGACTGTTTGCATGGTGTGGCTATGCTGCCTGTGATGACAATGAAGACAATGAGGCCGAGAGTGAAAATCTGTGGTAATCAAGAAGAGGCAGGGCTTAGTTTTAGGAGACGGAGAATGAGAA
>NW_021865822.1:0-868 GCF_006229205.1 Suricata suricatta | reverse complement strand
ATTCATTCAAGAGATAATGATGGAACACTAGCTATGTGCAAGGCGCTTTCCTGGAGACTTAGTGTGTAATTTCTGGACAGAACAGACCAAGAACTCTGACCTCATGCTGCTATTGATGATGCACATTGTTAAAGATTTAGGTTTGAATGTACTTGCATTATGAGCATCAAAATAATTATTCCAGATCTTATAAGGCATTTTATAGATACCAGCCACCGTTGTGAAATTCACTTCCTGTTTGTGATGATCTCTGTCTTCATTCCCTTTTGCCCTGTTTATCTTCCTTTATTATCAGTTTTTGTCATGATGAGAAGCCCACAGACAAAATTCATGAGTTTCACTACTTTAAAGAGACATTTCTTCATCTGTATTTTTAACTGTATTGATTTTTCTTTTCTTTTAAATTTTACTGTTTTTTCCCCTAAAGTCTCAGATTAGATACTTAGTTTATTTACTGTTTCTTTGCTGTTTACAAACAAAAGTGTTTCAGGCTTTACAAACAAAAGTGTACGCCCCTGTGGCAGAGGCTTGGCATTGACCATGTTTGTGTTGGATGCTCGGTGGCCAGTACATCCACACTGCCCAGGGGGCACTCGCTCGCCTGCTCTCTGTTACACTCATAATAGTCCAAGAATTTGTGGAGACCTTGGTGAGCTTTCTCCATGTTCTTCCATTGATGAAAAAGCATGTGGCTGAGGACAGGCGGCAGCAAGGACACGGCCCTACAGTCGGCCATCACAGCAGGTGCCGGAGGTCTGTTGACTTTAGGAAGGGAAGGCAGGAGAAGGGACTTACTGCCCCAGGAAGGAGAGGGAAGTCTGAAGCCGCCTTACTCTTGCTCCTCTCCAGTCAAGCGGTGCATCGGGTT
>NW_021865821.1:0-868 GCF_006229205.1 Suricata suricatta | reverse complement strand
GGCACCCCAGGGACTCAATCAATTAAGTGTCTGACTCTTGATCTTGGCTCAGGTCATGATCTCACAGTTCATGAGGTTGAACACTGCATCAGGCTCTGTGCTGACAGTGCAGACCCTGCTTGAGATTCTTCCCTCCCTCCCTCTCTGCCTTTCCCCGACTCTTTGTTCTCCCAAAATGAATAAAGAACCTAAACAAAAGAAGATTGAACCAAACATTATCTTCCAGTTTGTGTAGTTGTCCCTTCATGCGTTCTGTCTTGAGCTCACGTGGAATTAGTGTACACAGCACTAGGTGGGGTCGAACTTCGTTCGTGTTTTCCCCACACGGCACCAAGTGTCCCGGCAACATTGATGAAACACTCTGCCCACCCCGTGTCCCCGGAGGTGATCGTGGCCCCAACAAGCCACCCTATCGGACCCTGGGATTCTATCTGCACAGAACACACTGTCTTTGATTAACAAGCTTTATGGCAGTGGCCGGGCTAGGCGTCCTACACTGTCCTTCTTCTTTGCGTTCTGGGCATTAGTGATCCTCTGCAATTCCACACACATCTCAGACGCAGAGTTTCGAGCTGGTGCCCCGCACTGGCCTCTCTGGGGGGCCTGGCACCTCAAGGGTGTGCCACGCACTCCATGCACGGTGTCTGCCTGCTTTCATTGGGTTTCTTCAAATGTCTGTTTTATGGATTTCCTGCAGGTCTGGCCTGTCTTTTGTTAGATCTTTTCCTAGGGGCATCACTTTCCAACAATGCTAGGAAAATGGTCTATTTTTACTCCCTAACTTTCCTCACTGCTGGGTGAAATGTTTGTCTTACTTTAGCCCCACAAGGCGCATCAGCCAGGGGGACCACCCAGGGCTGACGGACCC
>NW_021865820.1:0-868 GCF_006229205.1 Suricata suricatta | reverse complement strand
AAAAAATCTTTAAAAAAGAGAAAGAAACACTCAATTCAGGATGATATCCCTGACTTCTTACTATGGCCAGGCCCTGTTTTAAAAGTCTGACATCTGAAACTAATGTGACATAGTATGTTAAAAATTTTTTAATTTAACTTAAATGAAATAAATAAAAGCTTGACATCTATGAACTCTTTAATTCCTATAATAATGGAGGGGGATAGCTTCAAAGTAGGTTTCTATTTTTACTCTCATTTACAAATGAGAACACTGAGAAGAAATGGGCAAAAGACATGAACAGACATTTCTCTAAAGAAGACATTCAGATGGCCAACCGACACATGAAAAGATGCTCAACATCACTCATCATCAGGGAAATACAAATCAAAACAACAATGAGATACCACCTCACACCTGTCAGAATGGCTGACATTGACAACTCAGGCAGCAACGGATGTTGGTGAGGATGCGGAGAAAGAGGATCTCTTGTGCACGGCTGGTGGGAATGCAAACTGGCGCAGCCACCCTGGAAAACATTAAAAATGAAGTGTCCTCAAAAAATTAAAAATATAACTACCGTATGGCCCAGCAATTGCTCTACTAGGTATTTATCCAAGTGATACAGGTGTGCTGTTTCAAAGGAGCACATGCACCCCAATGTTTACAGCAGCACCATCAACAATAGCCAAAGTATGGAAAGAGCCCAAATGTCCATCAATGGATGAATGGATAAAGATGATGTGGTGTATATATATACAATGGAGTACTACTTGGCAATCAAAAAGAATGAAACCTTGCCATTTGCAACTATATGGATGGAATTAGAGGGTATTATGCTAACCGAAATTAGTCAGTCAGAGAAAGACAAATATCATATGACTTCACT
>NW_021865819.1:0-868 GCF_006229205.1 Suricata suricatta | reverse complement strand
GACTATCATGAGCCCCCAGATGTGCATTTTGCTTCTGTGTGGTGCTTGGGTTATTGGCCTCATTCATGCAGTGGTCCAGTTAGCTTTTGTTGTCCATTTGCCTTTTTGTGGTCCTAATGAGATAGATAGCTTCTATTGTGACCTTCCTTGGTTTATCAAACTTTCCTGCACAGACACCTACAGAATGGAATTCATGGTTACTGCCAACAGTGGGTTCATTTCCATGGCCACCTTCTTCTTCCTGCTTATCTCCTATATCTTCATCTTGGTCACTGTATGGAGGCGTTCCTCAGGTGGCTTGTCTAAAGCCTTTTCTACTTTGTCAGCTCACATCACTGTGGTGGTTTTGTTCTTCGGACCGTGCATCTTTATTTATGTGTGGCCATTTCCCACAGTGCCTGTGGATAAGTTTCTTGCCATTTTGGACTTTCTGATTACACCCATTCTGAATCCCATTATCTACACACTGAGGAATAAGGACATGAAGATGGCAATGAAGAGACTGAGTAGTCAACTCCTGAGTTTGAGAATGATCTCCTAAATAACACACAAGGGGACAAGTTGCTCTATGCATTTTCAAACAACTTCAAGTAATACAAGTGTTTAAATAATTATACAGAACTTGGGTTTTTCCCCCTAAAATCATCATTTTATAATATTCGGAATAGATCACTGATTGTGAGGGTATATTAAACTATCAAATTAATACTCTATTTATCCAGTTGCTTGACAACTGAATTAAAGCCTTGGAAAATATGGGAAGTTGATGAAAAAGCTTAGATTATAGATTTAGAATATGCTGAAGTATGACCTCAGACATTAGATCATGAGGATACAAATTAACTTGGAGCTAATATACTCAAACTTT
>NW_021865818.1:0-868 GCF_006229205.1 Suricata suricatta | reverse complement strand
TTTTTTGCAGTTATGAATAAAGTTGTTATAAACATCATGTGCAGGTCTTTGTGTAGAAACAAATTTTCAGATCAGCTGAGCATTACCTGAGAATGTAGGAAACATGGGGAAATTATGTTTAGCTTTTTAAGAAACCGCCGAACTGTCTTCCAATGTGAGAATATCATTTTGTATTACCTCCAGCAATGAATTAGAATTTATTTTGTCTGTCTTCACCATCATTTGGCATTGTCAGCTTTTTTAGGGCTATTGTTTGTCAGTTTGTATTTTAGGCAATTAAAATAGTTATGTGGTGCTATCTTGTTTTAAATTACACTTCCATTATAATAAATTATGCTAAGAATCTTTTAGTGTGCTTATTTTTATTCTTTATCTTACTTGGTAAAGTATCTCTTCAGATCTTTTGCTTATGTTTTTTTTATTGGTGAGTTTCAAGAGATATTTGTATGTTTTGGATTAAAGTATTTTATCAGATAAGTGTTTTATAAATACTTTCTTGTTGTTTGTGGCTTTTTTTTTCTTTTCATTCTCTTACAGTATCTGTATGCAGAGCAGAAGATTTTAATTTAATTTATTTTTTTCTATGGATTTTTAAATTAATAGTTTATTACTAAGTTGGTTTCCACATAATACTCAGTGCTCTTCCCCACAAGTGCCCCTTTCTATGACCATCACCCCCCTTTCCCTTCCCCCCTCCCTCTTCAGCCCTCAGTCTGTTCTTAGCATTCAAAGGTCTCTCATTATTTGCCTCACTCCCTCTCCCCAACTCTTTCCCCCGCTCCCCCTTCCTATGGTCTTCTGTTAGGTTTCTTCTGTTAGACCTATGAGTGACAACATATGGTAAGATTTTACTTTTAATAAGTCCAAC
>NW_021865817.1:0-868 GCF_006229205.1 Suricata suricatta | reverse complement strand
AATAACATGATTAATTTTCAAGCAAATATGCTTTATTTATTTATTACCCTTTATTTCTTTTTTATTTTTTAAAGTTTTAATGTAAATTCCAGTTAGTTAACATACAGTGTAATATTAGTTTCAGGTGTACAATGTAGTGTTCAACACTTCCATACATCACCTGGTGCTCATCAAGAGGGTGCTCCTTAATTACCCTCATCATCTATTTTACCCAACTCTTCCCACCTCCCATTGGTAAGTTTGTTGTCTATAAAAGAGTGTGTTCCTTGATTTGCCTCTCTCCTTCTCTCTTTCACCTCTGCTCATTTGTTTCTTAAATTCCACATACTAGTGAAATCATATCGTATTTGTTTTTCTCTGACTGACTTATTTCACTTAGCATAATACATTCTAGTTGCATCCATGTCATTGTAAATGGCAAGATTTTATTCTTCTTGATGGCTAATATTCCATTGTATATGTATACCACGGCTTCTTTGTCCTTTCATCAGTCAATGGACATGGGCTATTTCCATAATTTGTAGATGCTACTATAAACATCTGGGTGCATGTATCCTTTTGAATTTTTATTTTTGTAAATTTAGGCAAATATCTAGTAGTGCAACTTCTGGGTCATAGGGTAGTTTTATTTTTAAATTTTTGAGGAAGCTTCATACTGTTTTCCAGAGCACAGTACCAGTTTGCCTTCCCACCAACAGTGTGAGAGAGTTCCCCTTTCTCTACATCCCTACCAACATCTACTGTTTCCTGTATTTCTAAGGTTAGCCATTCTGACAGGGGTAAGGTGATATCTCATTGTAGTTTTGATTCACATTTTCCTGATGATGAGTGATGTTGAGCATCTTTTCATGTGTCTGTTAGCCATCTG
>NW_021865816.1:0-868 GCF_006229205.1 Suricata suricatta | reverse complement strand
AGACACTGCAGAACCTCTGAAAGTGCTGAAGCATCAGAGGGAAACTCTCAGATATATTTTAGAAGGATGCTCCTGACAAGCATGAGGAGAGGGTGAGAATGGAGTCAGAGAGAAAATGTGGAAGGTCTGAGATGCAGCCATTTAGGCATGAGATGATGAAAGTTCAAACCAAGACAGTGGTATTGGGGATGAAGAAGAGATGGGTCGGAGAGATCCATATGAGAGAAATCAAGAGGTTTTTGTACCAATTAAATGCCGATGATAAGGAAAGGAGTTAAGGATATTCAGAACTTTCACATGTGGTGGCTGTGTCTTTTATCTACTATTTATTGCCTCTTGGTAACAAAGTCATTGCTTTGGGTTTTTGGTTTGTTTTTTTTTTTTCCTGTGCTGTGTGTAAACTCTTTTTTTGTTTGTTTGGGGTTTTTTTTTTGTATTTTTTTAACATATGCAATTATTTTCCATCATTTACAATACAGTAGTTACAATGACACTCCAAACAGAAAAGCAAAGTAAAAAATCAAAACCCCAACTTCTATTTCATGTAATTATAGACTTATACAGAAATTAGAAGGTTAAGTAACAACTAGTTAATCACCTAATTTCACAGCTATCTGAAGTGGCAATCATTATATAGCAGCTTATCTATGATACATTCAAGATAAATGATGCAATCTATAACTTGCCCATAAGCTACAACACAGCCTGCTTAGTACCTTTCCTTAAATTCCACCTCTATACTACAATATGCTTGAGGTCCATGCAAAAAAGTAGCTACCTTTTATGTAGGAAATGGATGATTAAGTCTTTGGTGTTGTAAAAGCAACTTCATTTAAACATAACCACCCCCACCACCAAAAAAAGAAGA
>NW_021865815.1:0-1739 GCF_006229205.1 Suricata suricatta | reverse complement strand
ATAAAAACTTCCTAGAAAAGTTCTGTGTGGGTAAGAAAGATGGCAAATCAAGGAAATGAAAGTATTAGTGTTACAAAGGGGAGACAGGATGCAATTATTAATTATGTGTCATTACATAGCAGATTTGGTGTAGTCAAGAAAAGGAAGATAACAACACTGGAACAAAGATGTCCAGTGGATCTTGGACTTTAGATGTAGCAAATAAAATAGTTTGAACCAAGCTTGACAACAAAGGGTCCATCTATCTTTATTATCAGGTCTTACTTTTGCTTTGGTACTTATAATGCTCTAACAAAAGCTTAATTTCAAGATTAAATTATAGTTATTTTATTTAATTTAGTTTGTTAGGTTTTAATTTTAATTCCAGTATAGTTAACAGACAGTGTTACATTAATTTCAGGCATACAATATAGTGATTCAACAATTCTATACATTACTCACTGCTCATCATGATAAGTGTACTCTTTAATTCCCATCACCTATTTCACCCTTCACTCCACTCATTTACTTATCGACTTATTGCCATTAATCCCTCAAAATATTTGAACAGATTATAATTAGTTCAGAGGAGTTGCCAAGAAAACAGCAGCAGCAGAATGGTAACAGTTACTAATAACAACAAATGACAAGGAAGGAAAAGAATCTGATTTCCAATTGTCATATAATGTTCTTTAAAATATTTGGTTTTTCAACAGAAAAAAAATGCAATGTAGAAAGAAAAAGGAAATTATACACAGGAAAGAAGTAGTCAATAAAAACAGTTTCTGAGTAATCCCAGATATTGACTTCCTACATAAAGATTTTAAATCCGCTAATTTAAATATGTTCAAAGAACTAAAATAAAGCATATCTAAAGAATTAAAGGAAAGTATGAAAACAATGTCTCACTAAATAGGGATTATCAATAAAAAGATACAAATGATTAAAAAATTAGAGAAATTCTAGAATTGGAAAGTACAGAAATTGAAATAAAAAATTCACTAGAGGGAACAACCAACAGATTTGGACAGACAGAAAAAAGAATCCTAAAACTTGAAAAGAGATCAATTGAAATTACTTAGTCTGATGAACAGAAAGATAAAAGGATGAAGACAGGGGCGCCTGGGTGGCTTAGTCAGTTGAGCGGCTGGCTTTGGCTCAGGTCATGATCTCATGGTTGTGGGTTCAAGCCCTGCATCAGGCTCTGTGCTAATATCTAGCTCAGAACCTGGAGCCTGTCTTCAGATACTGTGTCTCCCTCTCTCTCTGACCCTCCCCTGCTCATGCCATCTCTCTCTCTCTCTCAAAAATAAAACATTAAAAAATTTTAAAAAAATAAATAAAAGGATGAAGACAAGTAAACAAAACCTCAGAGACTGTTAGGACACCTTAAAAGGTATAATATATGCATAATGTGAATCCTAGAAAGACAGAAGAGGAGGAAAGGGGCAGAAAGAATATCTGAAAAAATAATGGCCCCAAATTTCCCAAATTTAATGAAAATCATAAATCTATGCATCCAAGAAGTTGAACAAACTCTACATAAGATACAATCAAAGAGATCTGCAGCTAGATACATTGTGATCAAATTGTCAAAAACCAGAGACAAAGATAAAACCTTGAAAGCAGTGAGAGAAGCATCATGCCGAAGGAAACCTCAATAAAATTAACAGCTGATTTCTCATCAAAAACTGTGGAGGCCAGATGATAGTGAAATGATATATTCAAAGTGCTGACAGAGAATGTTAACCAAGAATTCT
>NW_021865814.1:0-868 GCF_006229205.1 Suricata suricatta | reverse complement strand
TGAGATCATAGCCTGAGCCAGGATCAACAGTCATATGCTTAACCAACTGAGCCACCCAGACGTCCCTATATACATCATTTTTAATGCTAAACAAATACATATATGTGTAAATATATACACTGAATTAATATTATACAACCACTAAGAATGCAGTCCCTAAATACAGTGTACTTAAACATTTTTCTAACGTTGGGGACTTCGGCATTCTCCATCTCCCCTTTTATTTGGTATAAACTTGCTATGAATCTCTTAGAACAAAACCCTCATTGATAGATCCAAAACTCTACTATGGATTTCTAAAAGAAGAATTACTAGATCAGGGGAACCTGGGAGAGTTTGAGCCCTGCTTTGGGGCTCCACGCTGGGCATGAAACCCACTTAAAAAAAAGAATTACCAGGTGCAAATGAGTATCATAACTAAAACTAATGATACATCCATCCAAATTATTTTTCAGAAAGAGGGTTTTGATTACACCAGCTCCCTAAGGGTATAAATGCTGTTTGAACAAAGTATCTATTTTATCTCACCCTTGCCAGTACTGAGCAGCAGTACCATTAAAAACAGAAAATTAATCAGACAAACAGAAAATCTCCTTTCATTTACGAAGTGAAAAGTGGTATCATTTTTACTCAATCTGCATTTCTTTGATTGCTAATAAAGTTACTTTAAAAAATACATTTTCAGGAGTTTGCCTCCGTTCTTGAATGAGTGATAATGAGTTTGGCTCACTAATATGGTGAGGGGTGCTTTTTATTTCTGATATTTTATGTGCTTTTGATACAACAAAGTCTTCTAGTGAGGGTTACTTTTTTTCATGTAAACTCACATTTCTAAAGTTTATCCTGGTATTGCTTTTGTTTTTGTTTT
>NW_021865813.1:0-868 GCF_006229205.1 Suricata suricatta | reverse complement strand
AGAAAAAAATCATCCATCGCAAGTACTGTGTTTGAGTAACACTGTGATCAGGGCCAGTATCATGGCCTGAGGGCTGAGCAAGCACACAGGGCTCTGTGCTTGCCTTAACGCTCTATTGCTGCCATCTTGAAATTCTTAACTTTTTGAACAAGATTTCCCATATTTTTATTTTGCACTGAGCCTTGTGAATTATGTAGCCGGTCTTGTATATAAATCCTCATGAAGCATTTTATAGGGAGTGAAGTGTGGCCAAAATCAATAACGAAGTCAGCACTAAGAAGGACAAGAAGCTGTCGATGGACAGCTTCCTCTCATAGAGACATCAATTGACTAGAGAGAGGGACAGCCCATCTACCTTTCCTCAGACAATGGAATTCTTCACAGGCTATTGTTTCTCCATATAAATCTCTGGTGTTTTGACATCACTTTGCAATATCCTTTCTTTCTGCATGCTGCTCTTTTGCATGACAGGGGCACAGGGCCCCTAGATAGGGTCCCCAGGTTTATCCCTGTTTGCATGAGAGAGTCTTCTAAATCTAAACACTGCAAAACGTCTTTAGAAGCTTCCGTCTGGTGTCTGTATATCTGAGGTTCACAAATTAGAATATATGCAGAAATAAATCCTACCTTTGCAGAGTCAGGCCAGGACCATGATGGTGGGGTTGAGGGAACTAAATAATTTACTAATGTCAAGGTAAACTGATAGAATCAATGGACGTGTTACACAAATATTTATGTAAGTTTAATGTTTCCTTTCAAAAAATGTTTACAAGAGTGTAGTTTGGCTTCTGGCTTGGATTCATTAGCACACGGTGCTGACCATTATGTTTTCTCTGAATTTGTACTTATCCAGCAAAAATAGAGATGC
>NW_021865812.1:0-868 GCF_006229205.1 Suricata suricatta | reverse complement strand
GTCACCACACCAGGAGTCGGGGAGCCAGGGCACCTGCATAGATCCACCTGACCCTATAAAGCAAGTGCCCTCCCTGGGACCTTGTCTATAGTCAGTTCATGGGAAGTGGAGGGCTCCAGGGCTTGCCCAGTCTACTCTGTGGCAGGAGCGTGATGTGCATCATCTTCGGATGTCTCTTTCAGCCTAAAACTTTTAATAGAAAGAAGATGTTTAGCCTCTCCTGACACCTGCCTGCCCTGATGAATGATGCCTCGTAGCAGGAATTGATCTGGGTTTCTAGAAGGAGAATTTCTCTTCACAAGCTGCCCCTGAAGGTGGGAAACAGGGTGGGAAAACCATCTGCACTGGCATTGGGGTGATGGTGCCCAGCATCAGAGCTGCTTTCTGGGGCCCCCACATTCAGGCGTGTGTGTGTGTGTAGGCCTCTAAACAGCACATTCTTGGAACTTTTCAAGTTAAGCGGTTGCCATGGTAACTGGCATGTTTGTCTTTTCTTGATCTGTTGTCACCCATCTCAGTTTCTCATCTCCTTGATAATCAGGGAATTAAATTCACTTGTTCAGAAGTGGACACCAGAGACGGGCAGGCCAAGGCCAGAGAGAGGATGCGATGTGGGGAAGGCCAGCAGACATCACACACCTCACACCACAGAGGGAGATGCTGAGCTCCCTACTGTGTGCTGGATATAGCCACTCTCCCAGGCTGACCTAGAATGTCCCATCACCGCAGTGTGAGCAGCGGAGGCAGGATTTGAATCGGGATCTTGCTGGCTCTGAGTCTATGTTCTTCTACCTACCATTCCAGGAGTTGGGAAATCATGACCAGGACTTGGGGTGCAGTCTCTTGGCTGCTAACCAGCAGTCTTCCC
>NW_021865811.1:0-868 GCF_006229205.1 Suricata suricatta | reverse complement strand
AATTCTGCCCATTTCTTTTTCCTTTCTTTTTTAATGTGGCCACAAAAAATTAATTTAAAAAATGTTCATCCATTTATTTTGAAGGAGAGTGAGTGTGAGTGAGGGAGGGGCAGACAGGAAGGGAAAGTCCCAAGCAGGCTCCACACTGTCTGCACGGAGCCCACTGTGGGGCTTGAATTGACGAACCTTGAGGTCATGACTTGAGCCAAAATCATGAGTTGGAGAGTTCATTGATTGAGCCACCCAAGCGCCTCAAGATTTCATTATTTGATGTGGCTGAGTAATAATGTTTCAGTGTGTGTGTGTGTGTGTGTGTGTGTGTGTGTGTGTTCCTTATCCATTCATCAATTGATGGGCATTTGGGGTCTTTCCATATTTTAGTTACTGTTGAGAGCACTGCTATAAACATTGGCGTGCATGTGCCCCTTTGAATCAGTATTTTTGGATCCTTTGTGTAAATACCTAGTAGGAAAATATCTGGATCATATGCTGGATCAATGTCTTTAGATTTAATGGTCCTTTTGTGGAATAACAGATGTGACGTTCTCATCAGATGTCTTGGCACACATAGGCTCTGAATGATAGTTCCGTTTTTACGTTTTCTATTTTGAATCATGTGTCAAGGACATCTTTGAGGGGGTATATTCATTGATGATTTGTATCTCAAAGGCCTCCCCATATTCCCTAACATCAACACCCATAGTATTTGCATCAGTTTCTCTTGACTCGATTCTGTCCCCAAACCCCTTTCCTGTGGAGGATGACAGCTCTGTAGTTAGTGGTAAGCGCTTCCATTATGCTGTGTATTGTCAAAACTGTTCCTCAAAGGAGTTTGATGAGAGACTGTAATGAAACAAGAGGAATAAAC
>NW_021865810.1:0-868 GCF_006229205.1 Suricata suricatta | reverse complement strand
AAATAAAATCTTATTTTAAATTTCTTCAAATTTTATAAGCTTGTAAATTTTCAAATGTTGTTATTAACCTGAACACTTTGAATTACATGTGTTATGAATCTAATCAAAACTAGCTTAAAATAAAAATAAATGTATATTTTTTAGAGGAAAAGGACCTGGAGGTGTATAACAGTGTACAATGAACATACACTTAACATTACTGAATTATACAGTTTAAATTGCTTAAGGTTGTCAATTTTATGCTGTGTGCATTTTTAAACCACAGTTAATAGTCAATAAGTATTTTATATAAAAGGAATTTGTTGACTGGTTATTGGGATGTTCAGTAGTGGCGTCAGCTACGTGAACTCCAGGGATTCACTCAATTTCACACTTATAGATTTTGCTCTCATTCACTCCCTTTCTCTTGCTCTTCTCTCCATTTCTTTCTCTCTTTCCTCTCTCTTATAACTCTGTTTTTCTTTATACATTGGTCTCATTTTCTTGTTTTGCACCTGGATTTCTTTATGTATGGTGTTGGGAGAGAGGAAAGGCTGCAAATAGCTCCAAGTTGAAATCATTCCAGCAGAGCAACCTCATAGAAAGGGGAAATGTTTTCTTTCTCAGTGTCCATATTAAACCCCAATGAAAGGATCCTACCTGGCATGATTTTTGCTCCATGACAGGTCCCTCATGGGCCAGGTCTGGGGGTCACATGTCCTTTCAAGTGAGCAGGGGCCAAGGTAATATGGCTGAGAGGCTCCAAGGAACTACACAAAGTTGAGAAGGAGCATTTCCCAAATGGAGGAGATAGAGAATACCCATCAGTGAAAAGGAAAACGTGATTTAGCATAGGCAAAAAAATGGTCAATTTGTTTTTT
Organism: Suricata suricatta; assembly: GCF_006229205.1. Lineage (NCBI taxonomy): Eukaryota > Metazoa > Chordata > Mammalia > Carnivora > Herpestidae > Suricata > Suricata suricatta. The sequence continues at coordinate 8 of NW_021865810.1, read as the reverse complement.
CTGAAGCA
>NW_021865809.1:0-868 GCF_006229205.1 Suricata suricatta | reverse complement strand
ATTTCGAAAAACCAAACACCTGTTCTCTTGTGAAACTCAGTTACATAATGATTCATAAATGCTGATTTCCGTGGAGGGGAGAGAAAAGCTAAGGGAGTTACTTTTTGCCCTAGAGGGAGCAATCATTCACCTGTCCCGTTGTAGGTCTTAGGAGCCGAACAAGACGTTTATGCCTCCCAGCGGCCCCGGCTTCTCCAACTGTCCACCCCGAGTTCATTTCCCACTGGTAGAATGGAAGTTTTTAGACTTCATCGGGGTTGGAAGAAAAAAAACTCTAGAGTCTTTACAGATCTTGGTTTGAACCCTGGTGCCAGCATTTACCTTGGATAACTCACCCTTTCTTTTCCTGGGGTTCAAAATCTATCAGATAGAAACGATCATATTTACTTCACCAAGAAGACTTGAGAATTAAATGTGCTAATAAATACAAAGTGCCTAAAGCATAGTAAGTGCTTGATAAATGGCAGCTCTTGTAATTGCCATGATAATAAATTATGTATTATTGTTATTATTACCACTTCTAAGGGCCTATGCAGCTCTGAAAGTCTAGGATAATATGTCAGAGAAAAGCTAAAACAGGGAGAAAACAGAAGATTCCCTTAATAGGACTTGCGTTAGTCTTGCAAGTGGGACATTTTTCTGGAAGACAGGCTGTGTTCACAGGGCCTTATATAACTTTGGTGACTCACTAGCGGAGCTTAGCTCAACCTTCTCTCCTCTGAAAAAAGGGGAGAGAGGAGGGCAAAGCCTATGGTCTTGGACAGAGGAAAGCCCTGGTTGGGAGGTTGCAGTTAGAGAATCTACTCTAACTAGATTTTTATTTTTTTTATTTATTTAATTTTTTCATGTTTATTTATTTTGAAAGAGA
>NW_021865808.1:0-868 GCF_006229205.1 Suricata suricatta | reverse complement strand
CAAAACTGGCTCTCGACCTTTCACAGTGTGCACAGTCAAGGGATAGAAAGAGGAAATTCTGTAAAACAAAGAAACAAACACTAGGAGTTTAAATTCTTTGACTTTAAGACAAATGTGGGTGAAAGGAGCAGTGCCTTTGCAGTGGCCAGGCCGGAGCGTTCCTGAGCTCCTCACCGAACTGCTTTCCCTTAAAGGGTAACAGAATACGCCCCCCTCAAAACATGCCATCCCAGCACACAAAAACTATTCTGAGCTGAAGGCAACTGAGAAACTGTGGATACAAAACAGCCCTCTTCCTCCCCCGGTTTGCCCACTGAGGGCTCCAGACGACCTTATATGACAACCCTGAGGAGCCTGCCATGGGTCCTCCCTGTCCACCTTCCCAGGACCTGCTGCCCTGGAAACGTGAAGACCTTTCCCTTTGTCTTGTCACTTCTCCAAAAACATACTGTTCTTCTGTTAACACGCAGTATAAGCCCAAGTTCTACCCGCCCGTTTGAGTTACTCATCTCCGAAAGCTTCTGCAGCCTAATGCAGTGCATGTTGTAATAAACTCATTTCTTTTTCTCTCGTCAACCTGTCTTCTGCCAGTGTAATTTACGGAGTCCCAGTCAGAAAACCTAAGATCTGTAGGGGGAACGGTCTTTCTTCCCCTACATTCTCAATACAAAGTACAGTCACTATAAAATGTAAAAACCCTGAATAAGCGGAACTAATTCCTGGCTCACTGGGTGGCGGGGATACTCGGCACATTCTCGTCCAGGCAGACTCTCCTCAGCAGACACCTGCAAAGCAAGGTCACCACCACCCTGCGAATCTGCCATGAAAACAGTGTAACAGGTGGTGGAGAGAGGGGGACCACAGGGAC
>NW_021865807.1:0-868 GCF_006229205.1 Suricata suricatta | reverse complement strand
TTTTTGGTTTTTCTATAATGAAAGACAAAAGATACTGTTTTGATTTAATTGTATCCTGAAATACACAACTTTCAACATAGAGTAGTATACAAATTCAATCCCACTTAACTTTGTAGATTATTTAAAGCATGAATCTACCAGTATCCAACATTACCACATCCCCTGGACCTCCTAAGTTAAAAGGAGATTTAAGCAGTTAAAAGCCGAGATATCAATACAAAAATAAAAGATATTTGATTCACCAAGTTATTATACTGTAAACCTTCAGCATTAAAATTTTTTTTTCTGTATTGTTAATTTTCTGTAAAAGATTTCAGTACCTAGAGAATCAGCTCTCAGAAACTGTTTTGCTATTCTAAATAAGTTGCTTGGTAACATTTTAATAAATGGCTGATTGATGCGGAATGATAGAATATCTCCTTTTCTGTGTTCTGCCTTTTTTTGGCCTTTCTTTTTCATATTCTCTATAAGCTGAATGGGGGAAAAAGAAAAATTAAATGTAGACAAGTTATGTGTCAACTACCAGTATTTGCTTAGCATTCTGATACAGCAGGATTTTTTTTTAACCCATAGAGCTATCCTTGTTAATATTCCAAATCCTGATGAAATTAATGTTCCATTGGCAACAGCCATCCAAATGATTTTACCTGTTTCAAAAGAAGGTGTAATGTGATATATCAAACACTGTTTATTTGACAGCTCAGAAAAGCACTGTTTGCCCCATGGAAATCGCTGTCACTGGATATTGAGTTTTTTGGCCCAAGAGCTGAGCATATTTTCAGTGGCATCACAGTTATTAAAGAAAAGAAGGCAGCAGGAAGGCCCTGACTCTTAATCTGTGCTTAAAAGACAGAAGTAACACAGGATC
>NW_021865806.1:0-868 GCF_006229205.1 Suricata suricatta | reverse complement strand
GACCTTCCCTGTGTCCTGTATGATATCTACACACTAGGAGCCTCTGTGTCGTGGTCAGGAGTCTCCCTGTCCACCTCTGTGACACTCATTCTGACATTGAGCTATACTCCTGCCATTTCATAAATACAGAACGAGGTGGTTTCCAATCTGCTGTGGAAGTCCTGAGCAATTTTCCATATCATATAATTCTTGATCATCCGCTGGCGTGCAGGCTTAAGCCACGAAGCTGATTATCATGCGAAATACATACTTCAGGAATTGGATCTACCTTTATTTCTTTTAGTCATTAAATGTTCAAAAGTGGATGATAAATTTTCTTGACTTCAATATATTTCCCTGACATAAAAAGCACTAAAAGGGAATTAAAGTTTCATAAAATCTCTAATATGCACTGTACATATTTCCCTGTCAGACAAGCTGTTTTTAGTAAAGACTTGCAGGATATTCGGTTTCAATCAGTGTAAATTTGAATAAATTCATTCCAATCCCCCACATTTCCTTCCAGCTATAAATCTGAGGAGACCTACAGAATTCATCTGAGTTTCTTCTCAATAGAAGATCAATGGGAAAGACATTTTATTGCTATTAAACAGAAAATTACAGTAGGTGGTGAGACTAAATCTCTGGATTGGAAGGTATAATAATAGAATTAAATTGAATTATGTCACTTTAAATCAAGATATTTAAATATAAGTTCCTGTTGTCAAGGAAAGGTAAAGTGACTTCAAAGATAATTTTTAGTGTACTGCAGAAGAAGAAGAAGAAGAAGAAGAAGAAGAAGAAGAAGAAGAAGAAGAAGAAGGAGAAGGAGAAGGAGAAGGAGAAGGAGAAGGAGAAGGAGAAGGAGAAGGAGAAGGAGAAGGAGAAG
>NW_021865805.1:0-868 GCF_006229205.1 Suricata suricatta | reverse complement strand
TATATTGTAATCCAGACCTATTTCAAAAAACTAGAAAAAACACAAATTCAAAATCTAACAGAGCATCTAAGGGAAATAGAAGGGGAGAAGCAAGAGCACCCCAAAACCAGCAGAAGAAGAGAAATAATAAAGATCAGGGTAGAAATAAACAATATAGAATCCAAAAAAAAAAAAAAGTTGAACAGATCAATGAAACTAAGAGTTGGTTTTTTGAAAAAATAAACAAAATTGATAAACCTCTAGCCAGGCTCCTCAGAAAGAAAAGAGAGAGCACCCAAATGGACAAAATCACAAATGAAAATGGATCTATTACAACCAATCCCTCAGAAATACAAGCAATCATCAGGGATTATGATAAAAAATTATATGCCAAGAAACTGGGCAACCTAGAACAAATGGACAAATTCTTAAACACACACACACTACCAAAATTCAAATGGGAAGAGATAGATAATCTGAAGAGACCCATAACCAGTGAAGAAATTGAATCAGTTATCAAAAATCTCCCAACAAATAAGAGCCTGGGGCCAGATAGCTTCCCAGGGGAATTCTACCAGACATTTAAAGCAGAGTTAATACTCATTCTTCTCAAGGTATTCCAAAAAATAGAGATAAAAGGAAAACTTCCAGGCTCATTCTATTAAGCCAGCATTACTTTGATTCCCAAAACAGAGACCCAACAACAACAACAAAAACAACAAAAACAGAACTACAGGTCAATATCCTTAATGAATAGAGATGCAAAAATACTCAACAAGATACTAGCAAATCGAATTCAATAGCATATAAAAAAAATTATCCACCATGATCAAGTGAGATTCATTCCTGGGTTACAGGGCTGGTTCAACATTTGCAAATCCATCAATGT
>NW_021865804.1:0-1739 GCF_006229205.1 Suricata suricatta | reverse complement strand
AGGATCATTCCCAACAGGAAACAAGACAGAGTGGTCAACGTCAAGCTCATTCTTGCATTATTACCTGATTTGGAGCAAGTGTCCTAGGGGCCCCGGGGCCAGGGAAGGGATCTGTGGGGGAGTAAGCCTCATGGCCAGGCCCATACTGGCCGAGGGGCCCACATAGGACCCACTCGTGTTCCAGGCGGCCGCCGGGCAGCCCTGACCTCTGTGTGGGGTCTGCACCCGGAGCAGCAGTGGGATGGAGGCGCACAGAGGACGGGCTGCCCAAGGAATCAGAGGGCCGAGGGGGGACCCTCCGGAAGAGTCTGATCTTGACAACACCTGGGTCTCAGACTCAGGATCACAAGACCCTAGGTGTGTCACTCCGGCCACAGTCTGGCACATGCCAGCCGACGTGTTGCAAACCACTTTCCTATTTCACGTGCCTGCCAGCACCGCCCCGAGGCTCTACTTCTCGGCCCTGGCTGGCCAGCGCCCGGCTGCTCCTGCCGGTGGGGGGCAGCACCTTCCTGGGGTTTCCGCTTCCTTCCCCTCATCTGGAATGACGGTGAGTATTTATTCATGGAAGTCTGTTCAGATCTCACCCTACACTTTTATAAAGCCCAACGTATCTCTTTTCCTACTTTTTAGACTTTAAAATAAAATATTATTTCACACAGTTTATTCCAAGAATCACGGGAATATACTAACACTTTGGAAAATGAAGAAAATAAATCTAAACATGACTTCATTAACAAAGTTAACTTAGTCAACTAAATACTTGGTCAGGGGTTTCTGTCTGTGTTTTCTTGAAGGGTTTTGCCTCATGGTATTCTGTTGTGAGGACGTTGTCTGGCTTCGGTAGCAGGTTGAACCTGGTCTCGTGGAACAGGTCTTCCTTCCTCGTTTCTGAGAGGTTTGCATACAGCTGTCATCACTTTTGAAAAACTCTCTAGCATTCGACAGTGTTGGTAGTTTGTGTAAATGGACGGGAAGGGGATCTCCCTTTCTAAGTGAGAATTGCGGTTTTCAACACTGGAAGATTTAGAATGGAGTCCACCGACGGTTAACAGCCCTGCCCCCGTGCTATTTCCACTGTGGCGTTAGAGGGCCCTATGTGCGTAGCTGGCATTTATGGTTTTCAGAGCAGAAGAAGAGCTGGTGGGGTCTTCACACTCTGCCCACACTTAGGAGGCGAGCCCGGCCACCATCGTGGAAATGATGATCCGTCTCAGGTAATCCACAGAGGGCCTGAACATCACGACGGATGACAAGTTTCCAGCAGAGTGACATTGAATGGTCACAGCAGACTCGGATTCCTGAGACAGGATGGGAATAATGCAGCCCTGGGACTGCGCTCCCACACATTCGAGGGGGAAGCTCCAGAGCCACGTGCCCAAGAGAGGGCTTCAGCACGTTCACCTCACACATGTTCCAACCAGGTGGGGCACATGGTCAACGCCCACAGGGTCATCACGTCTTTCCTTCAGGAGAGCTGTCCTTCCTGTCCTTCCTTGGGTGGCAACTGGCACCCAAGAAGCGGTGGCAGGGCTGGGGCGCCAATCGATGCTCTCACTGCCACAGCCACCACTGTGACCCCTGGAACGGAGCACCAGCCCAGTTTCCACAGATGTAAGGCACACACCCGTCAGAAGGTTTGATGGGAGCGAGTGGCGGGGAGTGTTCATGCCAGAATTGTGTTTGCTTTAGTGCTTTAAGCGGTGACTTGGCCCGGCACGCCCTGTGCCCACGGAGAC
>NW_021865803.1:0-868 GCF_006229205.1 Suricata suricatta | reverse complement strand
CCTTGATTGAATTATAAATGAATGATTAAAAGTAATGGATCTAATGTTCATCGACTTCCTACTTCGCCCAGTGTGCTAAATGCTGTACATTAATTCTTTCCTTCTAAATTAGATCATTAAGAATTATTTCTATTTCATAGAGAAAATAAGAGACAGAGAGGTAAAGAAACCTTATGTTATGGGAAAGACCCAGGTTGACCAGAGCCACTCCATTTTGAAAAGCTTCTCCATTCGGCCCTAACCAAAAACAAACAAAACAAGCTCTGACCACACCTGGAATTCTTAGAATTCGCCAGAGAGAAACAACCAATCAGGAGGCTGCCAGATCAGGAAATGGGGAACTGGCAGTTAGTTACTAGAACCATCAGATCACGAGTTGGGGAACTGGTAATTAGTTACTAAGGTCAAAACATACCCTGATGGCTCTAAACCAATGGAAAAAGGCTAACTAGGTCTAACGCAAGAACAAACCAATCATGTAAAAGTTCACCTAAACCGTGGATGGAAATCCCCTAAAACCCTTTAACAGAGAGGCCTGCGGGCCAACTCAGGGGTCGCCATTTTGTAAGTGGCTGACCCCAGCATGCTGGAAGGTTGACCTGACAATAAACACTCCTTGCCGCCTTGCATCCATCCGAGAGTCTCTGATCGATTTCTCAGTGATTCACGGGCCCTAACAAATGCAGTTAGTAAGCAACAAAGTTGATATTTACACTCAGTTAAATTAAATTTCAAAATACAATCCAGTCAAGTTTTTAAAACTGATTATTTGGCTGTTTTCAAGGAGTGATTTGAGCCTATCATAACAAATAATGTAAAAGTATTTAAATGTTTTATAAAATGTTACAAGCTGGGCTTCTCCATAGTC
>NW_021865802.1:0-868 GCF_006229205.1 Suricata suricatta | reverse complement strand
CAGATACGACCCATGGGCTATAGTTTGCTGACTGATATAGCTACTATGAGTGAATGATGTGAAATTTAATTCATTCTCTTTCTAGACATCATAGAACACTATGCAAACCCTAGAATAAATACATGACTTTCATATGAGAGGGGATTCTTTTTTTGTTAAGTCACTTTTATGCTGTATTTCTGTCACTTATAGCTGAACCCAACCTAAACTATTATAGAAATTTATTTTATATTTTTAACTTTTTATTTATATATTTTGAGAGAGAGAGAAGAGAAAGAGAAAGAGAAAGAGAATCCCAAGCAGGCTCCACACTGCTAGGGCAGAGCACAATGTGGGGACCTGAGCCAAAATTAGAACTGGACATTTAACCACCTGAGCCATCCAGGTGCCCCAAAATTTACTTTAGATTGAGTGATCAAAGAATGCTTCTATGAGCAGGAAATGTTTTAGCCTCTGTATCTTGGTGCTATGAGAAAATAAAACTGATGGTTATTTGCAGGAGCAACTGTTAGTTGTCCCTTATACTCATATTAGCCTATCCCCTAATAGCTAGAATGAAGACTGTCTTTTCCAGTTTGCCTAACTTGTAGTGAGAAATGACACAGCTAAACTAAGAACAAGGAAGTACTGAAGTGGGTCCGAAACTGGGTGACATGCCTAGGCACAACTGAGTACGGACATTATGATTTCCAAAATATGTTCTATGATGCAGTCTGTATAAGTGTATATTGCATGAGCAACTCCTGGGACTGAGCTTAGAGGCTTCCAGGCCCTTTTCCCTTTATCTCTTTCCTACCAGCTGGAATATACATGTGCTGGCTGTAGTGAGAACAGACTTCATGGACTAATAAGGTGAACTTGAAATAGA
>NW_021865801.1:0-868 GCF_006229205.1 Suricata suricatta | reverse complement strand
GAAACTCAGAGAAAACCCCCAATATACCACATGCACCTGAAGAAACCAAAGTCAATGAGAAAATCTTGAAGGCAACTCGATTGGACGCTCAACTTACTTACAGGGGAACAAAGTTAAGAAATACAGTCAATCTTTTACTATAAAAATCATGAAAGAAGAAGAGTATGGAGGGAAGTTTTAAGGGTTGAAAGGAAAAAAATCTAACTTGGAATTCTGTGTCCTGTGAATTATTCTTCAAAAGTTAAAAAGAAATAAAGACTTTCTAAGACAAACAAAAAATGACAGATTTTTTTTTGCTTCCAGGTCTGTTTTGCAAGAAATGTTTTTAAAAAAAAAGTACTTCAGGCATAAGGAAACTGATATAGGTCAGAAAATTGGATCTATGTAAAGAAAAGAAGAGCATCAGAAAACAAACAAATTAACTATTTTCATTTTTTTAAAACTTTTATCTTTATTTTATTTTTAGAGAGAGTGACAGAGAGTGAGCAGGGGAGGGGCAGAGAGAGAGGGAGACACAGAATCTGAAGCAGACTCCAGTCTCTGAGCTGTCAGCACAGAACACGACGCGGGGCTTGAACCCACAGACTGTGAGATCATGACCTGACCCGAAATCAGACACTTAACCAACTGAGCCACCCAGGTGCCCTGAAAATAAACAAATTAAATAATCATACTTTAAAAGCAAGACAGTGTCAGAATAAATAATAAAAACATGACCCAAAAGTTGGTTTAACATCTGAAAGTCGATTGATGTAATATACAATATTGATAGAATAATGGACAGAAAGCACAGAATCATATCAATAGATGGATGAGAACATTTGAAAAAAGTACAACTACCACTCAAGATTTTGCGGGTTTTGCAGGT
>NW_021865800.1:0-868 GCF_006229205.1 Suricata suricatta | reverse complement strand
TGGGGTATTCCATGGACACATTCTTCATCGTTTACACAGGGGCAGCTGCGCTTATTCCAAATTCTTCCCTGTACGCTAGGACATTCTCTCTTGGTCTCTACAAAAATATTTTCTTGAGGTAAGCATTGTGGTAGTGTTCTGTAGGTGCTTTAACAAATTACCACAAATTTAGAGACTTGACACAGATTCGGGCACCTAGGAGGCTCAGTCGGTTAAGCATCTGACTTCGGCTCAGGTCATGATCTCACCATTAGTGAGTTCCAGCCCCACCATCAGGCTCTGCGCTGACAGCTCAGAGCCTGGAGACTGTTTCAGATTCTGTGTCTCCCTCTCTCTCTGCCCCTCCCCCACTCATACTCTGTCTCTCTGTCTCTCTCACTCACTCGCTCAAAAATAAACTTAAAAAAATTTTTAGGGGCACCTGGGTGGCTCAGTCAGTTAAGCATGTGACTTCAGCACAGTCATGATCTCAGGGTTTGTGGGTTAGAGTCCCAGATCCAGCTCTGTGCTGACAGCTCAGAGCCTAGAGCCTGCTTCGGATTCTGTCTGCCTCTCCCTCTCTCTCTCTCTCTCTTTCTGCCCCTCCCTACCTGCACTCGGTCTCTTTCTGTCTCTAAAAAGTAAATAAACATTAAAAAATTTTTAAAATGTTTTTTAAAAACCACACAGATTTATTATCTTACAGTTTTGTTGTTCAGAAATCCAGAATGGGTCTCACTTGGGCTAAAATTAAGATGTCAGCAGGGCTGTGCACTTTCCTGGAGGCTCCAGAATCTTTCTTGTCCTTTCTGGCTTGGCTGCCCAGATTTCTTGCCTCCTGGCTTTTTCCCCTCTGTCTTTAAAGCCAGCAACAGCTGGGTAAATTCTT
>NW_021865799.1:0-868 GCF_006229205.1 Suricata suricatta | reverse complement strand
TTAGAGGTAAACTCCTGAGTGTGCCCCGTGGGGAGGTAACCATGGTCAGTCTTGCCCCTCTGCCCCCAGTCCTGCTCCATTCCCCCTGCTCGATCACGACCTTCTTTATGTTCCAAAACCAGGCATCAGGCATTGTGCTGCCCCCAGAGACTGCATCCTGGAATTGCAGAGATGGATTATTGATCTCAACCGAAAGTATTTGACAATGAGGTCCACGTTCTCCTTCTGCAACTAGTTACGTGCAACATGATAGTGCGTTGCTGTTCCTACATCTACTGCTGATCTCTAGATTCTGGACAGTAAATGAGCTGCTTAAAACCCCCCAGTCTTCTCTTACTTCAAAGTAGAAACCTATTTCTTCACCCAGCATTCCTCGGATTGTGAAGACATGGCAATCATTATTTGAATGTAAAATTACCTGCCTATGAATCTGTTGGAAATTATTTCATCCATCTTCATCCCTAGCACACTTGTAGTTGAAAATATTATGCATATACAGGCAGGAAACTCATAAGAGATGTGTAGCTCCCTCTAAGTATGCATTCTGACCTTGTCACATTTGTGTCATCAAACACATTGACAATGTGAAAAATAAGCTCTTGACATCAAATGGTGACATTAGAGAATGTGGTATAAATGGAATTTCATTTGTTCTAAATTAGAAATAATTTTTTAATGGTGAAGGAGAAATTAAAAATATTGTCAATTTTTTATTGAAATATAACAGGCATACCGTGTTGTATTAGTTTCAGGTACACATCATAGTGATGTATTTTGCTATACATATATCTATACAAGGGTAGCTATCGTGAATGCATTCAACCCTTTATTACAGGACTGACCATATTCCATATGTTGTACCTTGTAC
>NW_021865798.1:0-868 GCF_006229205.1 Suricata suricatta | reverse complement strand
GTCTCCACAGGTGCTCTCCATGAGGCAGACCTACAGTGTAGCTCGAGTGTGTCCAGAGATCTCCCTAGATGGAAAAAGCTTTCTTTAAACCACTAAAAGATCGTGGCAGGGACTCCTACACCTAGAGGCCAGTGAAGGAGATAATGTATGTTCTTCTCAGGACAGAACAAACGTGAAAGTGAGGAGTTTGAAAGGCTAAGCAAGAGGAGAGCCCAACAGGAGAAACGGAACACTAAGAATGTGCTAAACCCAAGGAAAAGTCCTTCCCTAGCCTTCGGCCAATCCCAAGACAGAGCTTACATGACCTAATAAGGGGCTCCCAGCTTGCTCAAACCACAAAGGGAAAAGGAGGTGTAAAAACATGAAGAATCAAAAGTTTTTGCTTTAACCCGTCATCCCCAGGTCCTGAAAAGAAGTGTCAAGAGCCGCTCTCAAGGACTTTTCCTACCAAGCGGGAGAGAGATTCTAAGTTTTTCTTGGGAAAAAAGTTTGGAGCTTTAGAAACAGAAGGTAGATCTAGAAGACTTCACATCAGATTAGGAAAAAAAATGCCTTGTAACCTTCCTAACAAGGCTGAAGAGGTTAGTTTTATGCAGAGATTATGCCAGACTTAAAAATCAAGCTCAAGTCCCTCAGGTACATCCTTGCAGCTGGCTGTTGTAGAAAGTGCCAGAGTCCTTCCCTCGAAAGGGGTTAATTCTCCTATCACTAGACTCGAAGCCCAGACGTACCAACCAACAAAGACACAGAAGGAAAGAGGAGCACCAGACAGCATTTCTAGCGGGTTTTCCGCCCAAGGCAGTTTTCTTTTCAGGATTAAGTGTGATTCTCCCTGTAGCACAAAGGAAAGAGAGTGAGGTACCCAGGT
>NW_021865797.1:0-868 GCF_006229205.1 Suricata suricatta | reverse complement strand
CCGCATGTATAAAGATCTACTCAAAGGAAAGCATTTTCACAGCTCCTGGGTGGCTCAGTCGGTAAAGCATCCAGCTTGGCTCAGGTCATGATCTCACGGTTCATGGGTTCGAGCCCCTCATCGGGCTCTGTGCTGACAGCTAGCTCAGAGCCTGGAGTCTGCTTTAGATTCTGTATCTCCCTCTCTCTCTGACCCTCCCGTGAACACACTGTCTCTTTCTGTCTCTCAAAAATAAATAAAAAACATTTAAAAAATTAAAAAAAAACAAAGGAAAGCATTTTTGGAAAGCTGCAGATGACAAAGCTGGACGGCTGAATTTGGGATGAGAGGACACAGTAAGAAGCTGAAGAGAATTTTCTGGCTCTCTTGATCAGCTGCCCCATCCTGCACTCCGGGCTCCTTTGGCCTTCACATCCTGGGGATCCCTCCGTGTACCTTCCCTTAACTCTAAGTCCCTTTAGGGATCACCATTCAAGTTATCTTGATCTGATCAGAGAACACCGAGCCACATAACTCACTTGGAAGGTCAGCTCCTAAACTAGACTGTAAATTACCTTAGGGTATGGACTGACTTATACTTTTTTTTGGTTGTCCTTTTCAGATGCAGGTTTTTCATAAATTGCCACCATAATTTTTTAAAGACACATTATTTTGTGACAGAAACTATTGCAACCATGCTATATGAATTAATTTGTTTAAGTGTCATACGAACTAAATGAAGTAGTGCCATTATTATCTCTGTTTTACAGAGAAGAACACTGTAGCACAGAGAGGCTAAGTAACTTTCTCAAGATTATAGAGTCATGAGGGACAGAGTTGGGGTTCAAATCCAGACAGAGAGGCTCTAGCATTAATGCTTCAAACCAAT
>NW_021865796.1:0-868 GCF_006229205.1 Suricata suricatta | reverse complement strand
CTCTGTGCTGACAGCTCAGAGCCTGGAGGCTGCTTCAGATTCTGTGTCTCCCTCTCTCTTTGCCTCTGCCCTGGTCATGCTCTGTCTCTCTCTCTCTCAAAAATAAATAAACATTTGAAAAAACAAACGATTGCTTGGTTTAGTGTGGGGTGGCGGGAAGGAAGTGACTGCCCTAACTGCCAACATTGCAGTTCACACACAGTGTCAGCCTCATGGCTTCCTCCCTTTCTGATCACTTTTGGGACACTGTGTGGATTTTTATGGTAATAGCTATAATTTCTCAACAGAGCAAGGCCTGTCATTTAAAAAAATTTTTTTTTAATGTTTATTTTTGAGAGACAGAAACAGAGTGCAACTGAGGGAGGGGCAGAAAGAGACACACACACAGAATCCCAAGCAGGTTCAGGGCTCTGAGCTGTCAGCACAGAGCCCGAGGTGGGGCTCGAACTTACAAACTGTAAGATCATGACCTGAGCCAAGGTTGAATGCTTAACCAACTGAGCCACCCAAGCGCCCTTTTTAAATATTTTTTTAATGTTTATTTTATTTTTGATAGAAAGAGCATGAATGGGGGAGGGGCAGAGAGCGAGGGAGACACAGAGTCTGAAGCAGGCTCCAGGCTGTCAGCAGAAAGCCTGGTGCAGGGCTCGAACTCATGGACCGTGAGATCGTGACCTGAGCCAAATGGATGCTTAACCAATTGAGCCACCCAGGTGCCCCCAAAGCCTGTCATTTCTAAACAGTGACCCAAGTACTTTCTTCATGTAGTGAGAAATGACACCAAAGCATGGTTTTGTTTTCCCAGACCCCCCTGAGGGCTGGCTTCCCTCTTCCTGTGTGAACACGGAGTTCCATTGCTCTGTTCTCT
>NW_021865795.1:0-868 GCF_006229205.1 Suricata suricatta | reverse complement strand
TTACTTCATGACCAATGTCCCCAGGAGAAGGATGAGAGATAGCCTGGTATGTGTACATGTGACTTGTTTCTCATATTTTAGTAAGATAGCTGTGTGTCAGTCTCCAGAGATGTTCCAAGGACCCTGCTCAGACCTAGGTCCCCAGACCCAGCTCTGGGGACATCAATGACTGTGAGAAAAGAAGCAGGAACTGTGGGCAGGTGGGTCTCTGGGGAAGCAGGCATTTGGGGCAGAGTTGTGGAAGCTTCTAGTTGTTCCTTGTATTAGGCTAGGCCCCTCATGGAAGGAAGGAGGAGGCAGAGACTGGGGGTGGCTTGTAGCAGGGGAGAAAGGAAGGAGATGTGGACCCATGTTTACATTTCTTTATCTGCTCATCATGACCAAAATGTTCTCTATGTGTCTCCTACGTCCTCGATGCTATTTTCCTCATGGGACACCCATTGTGAGAGGATGGGCAGCCCCTGACACCAGAGTTTGCCTCCTTAGCCTTCCTCCCTAGGTCCTGATCCTCTCTCTGACCCCTCCAGTCTGTCCCTCAGAGGGTCAGAGCAGGAGCTGTCCTCTGAGCAGCCAGCGGGCACCTGTCAGCATTCCTCTAACTGTGGACTCCTTGTGCCCAAAGAATCTAGAGATGGTTTCTAAGAGATTGTCCCACCCAGTTAGCCCTCATTCAGCCACTTTCTTCTCATAATCCTTAGGACTCTGTGCACATCCTTTGGCAGCCTTTATCCCCACCCACCTCCTATAAGACCTGATAGTCTTCTTGGCTGTTTGGAACCTCCCAGAGGGATACCTGAGGTGCCAGTGCATATCAAAGGAGGTATGTCACCTGCTCTTTACTCCAGGTGGGTGCTGACCCTATGTGACC
>NW_021865794.1:0-868 GCF_006229205.1 Suricata suricatta | reverse complement strand
TATGAGTGCAAACATATGGTTTCTGTCCTTCTCTGCCTGGCTTACTTCGCTCAGCATGACACCCTCAAGGTCCATCCACTTTCCTACGAAGGGCCATATGTCATTCCCTCTCATTGCCATGTACTACTCCATTGTGAATATACACCACATCTTCCTGATCCACTCATCAGGTGACGGACATTTAGGCTCTTTCCATGTTTTGGCTATTGTTGACATTGCTGCTATGAACATTGGGGTACGTGTGCTCCTATGCATCAGCATTTCTGTCTCTCTTGGGTAAATCCCCAGCAATGCTATTGCTGGGTCATAAGGGAGTTCTATGGATAGTTTTTTGAGGAACCTCCATACTGTTTTCCAGAGCGGCTGCACCAGTTTACATTGCCACCAACAGTGTAGGAGGGTGCCCATCTCTCCACACCCTCGCCAGCATCTATAGTCTCTTGATTTGTTCATTTTAGCCACTCTGACTGGCGTGAGGTGGTATATGACCTTTTTTTAAATGTACTGCTGGATTTGGTTCTCTACAATTTTATTGAGAATTTTTGCATCTGCTTTCATCAGAGATATTGGCTATTTCAGTGGCATCCTTATCTGGTTTTTGAAACAGTGTAATTCTGGCCTCATAAAATGAACTTGGAAGTTTTCCTTCCTTCTCTCTCTCTCTCTCTCTCTCTCTCTCTCTCTCTCTCTCTCTATATATATATATATATATATATATATATAGCAATTGTTTGAGAAAAAGAGGTATTAACTCGTTTTTAAATATTTTCAGAATTGGCATCTGGTCCTGGACTATATTTTGTTGTTAGTTTTTTGATTGTTGATTCAATTTATTTGCTTGTTACTCATCTGATCAAGTTTTTTATTT
>NW_021865793.1:0-1739 GCF_006229205.1 Suricata suricatta | reverse complement strand
CCCCCCCCAGTAGATATCTCATGTGACTGACAGTTTACTTAGAGATATTCTTAGATAAAATATCTTTGTCTAATACAGCTTAGTTTATTTGCTTCATTCAGCTTTATAATATCTAACCGCTTAGTTTCTTTGCCTAACACAGCTTTAAAATATCTAAGCATAAAAGTAATTTACTTTATATTAAGTCACATAGACATTTTTAAATAAATATCTCTATCTAAATGTTAAAGTATTTTTTTGTCAATGCAGTTTTTATAAATTGGCAAAGTTGTAAAAAAACATTTCACATTCTGCATCAATTCATTCAAACATCTACCCATCTACCTATCCACCCATCCGTCCATCCATCCACCCACCCACCCATCCATCTATCTATCCATGTCTTCATTTACTTCACATTCATTAAACCTTAGTTTCCTAGACACTAGGATTTCACCCCTCCCCAGAACATTATCACTCAAAGCAGCTGCTATTTGAAGTAACTGTATATTCCTCAGGATAAATACTGAAATATTTGTGGATCGTGACTATCATGAAAGAGACAATTAACTGAACAAATGATCGACACACCCCAATCTTCCCCTCAGCTTGTACTAACTTCAGACAAACTTCTTCCTGAATCTAGGCCCTGACCTCCCTTTTCTTAGAGAGATTACTTCAGAAAACTTTTAATTCTATGTTCTTTCTCCTCCCCTTTGATATACAAATCTTTTTTCTTTATTTTTTAAATTATCCTGCAAGTCTTACAACCCAAGAATATTTCCCTTAAGAACTTGGGAACTATCTCTTTAAAATACTGTGACAGTGCTCCTATTGCCCAGTTTCTGTGGGAGGTAAGAGCTTAACTTCAGAGGATACTATGCTCCAAGTTCCAAAATTATCTCCTGTCATAAAGACACCAGAGTATTTACCTTTTATTAAAGTTTATTCATTTATTTTGAGAGAGGGAGCACATGAACAGAAGAGGGGCACAGAGAGAGAGAGAGAGGGGGAGAGAAAGAATGTCAAGCAGGTTCCATGCTGTCAGCACTGAGCCCAATGCGGGGCTTGATTCCATGAACTGCGATCATGACCTGAACCAAAATCGGGAGTGAAACATTTAACTGACTGAAGTCACTCAGTACCCCATTCTTTTCCCTTGGATAAAGACAATTAGAAACACAAAAGCCTTCGATCCCCCCCTTCATCTAAGCTCTTAAAATCTCTTCTACTTTGGTGGAATTGAGTTCACAGGGTCTTTGGTCTCTCTCCCTCATACCCTTGAATAAAGTGTTCCTTCTCTACTTCACACCATCTAGTGCATTGTGGCATTGATAAAACCTATGGCAAAATAAGCAGGATTGATGAACCAGAGAGAATAGAAGAGAAATAAGCATAAAAGCAAATTTAATAGGATAAAGATATGAAATAAATGAAACAAAAACAATTAGTTATAAAAATGACCAAGTGGAATCACTGGATACAAAAATTATAAAAACTAAAATAAATTATTTATTAAAGAAGTTAAATAACACAATAGCTTTAGAACAAATTAGGTAGCAAAGAAATCAAGAATCTCATCCTGAACTGTATCAGGAAGACATAGAGTGGAGAATGTAAAATAAAACTTGAGATACAGAGATTCAAGTGTTAACACCTTTATGATAACGACCCAAAAGTAGGAAAAGTAGAAAGTCATAAACTAATAATAGCTTGAAAATTACATAAATCTAAAAACTAACAAAACAAACTATTAATAA
>NW_021865792.1:0-868 GCF_006229205.1 Suricata suricatta | reverse complement strand
TTTCTAGAAGATATTGTTTAGAAAACGCATAATTCCTTCTTCAAATATTTGGAAGAAATTGCTACTGAAATAATTTTGTTTTAGAATTTTCTTTTCTGGAAGGGTTTGGATTACAAATTCAGTCTTTAAAATAGGTACAAACTACTCTGTATATCGATTTTTCTTTGGTGAATTTTGGTAATTTGTGCTTTTCTTAGAATTATACTGTTTCATCTGAGTTGTTCAATTTATGTGCATAGAGTTATGCATTATTCTCTTACTGTCCCTTTAATTGCGGTGGGATCTGTGGTGATAGCCTCTCATTTTTTGATATTGTAATTGATGTCTTTTCTCTCTTTTATCTTTGCCAGTTTGGTAGAGGTATGATTTTTTTCCCATTTTCCTGCTTTCCATTTTATTGTTTTCTGTTCTTATGTTTATTATATCTGTCATGTTTCTTGCATTGGTTTTATTTTGTTATTATGGCTTCTTAAGATAGAAGCTTAGATTGTTGATTTGAGTCCTTTCTTGTTTTCTAACACATTTTAATAGTATAAGTTTCCCCAATCACTACTTTAACTGCATCCTACAAATTTTGATATATTTGCATTTTCATTTAGTTCAAAATATCTTCTGATTTCCCTTGAGACTTCCTCTCTGACCCATGGATTGCTTAGAAATGTGTTGTTGAATTTCTAAGTATTTGGGTGTTTTCCAGTTTCTTTCTGTTATTGATTTCTACCTTAAGTTTTTTATGGTCAGAGAACATGGTTTGATTTCAGTTCCCTTAAATTTGTTAAGGTTTGTTTTATGACCCATTATATCCATGGGCATATCCATTAACAAGCAAAGTGAACCTATAGAAAATTGCAGAATAGCACAACTGGGG
>NW_021865791.1:0-868 GCF_006229205.1 Suricata suricatta | reverse complement strand
CCCTCGAGGAGAAAGTAGAAAACAACCTCCTTAACCTCCACTGCAGCAATTTCCTACTCGACACATCCCCAAAGGCAAGGGAAATGAAAGTAAAACTGAACTCTTGGGACCTCACCAACATAAAAAGCTTCTGCACTGCAAAGGAAACAATCAAGAAAACTAATAGGCAACCTACAGAATGGGAAAAGATAGTGGCAAATGACATATCATATAAAGGGCTATTTTCTGAAATCTACAAGGAACTCCCCAAACTCTACACCCACAAGACAAATAACCCAGTGAAGAAATGGGCAGAAAATATGAACAGACGCTTCTCCAAAGAGGACATCCAGATGGCCAACAAGCACTTGAAATGATGCTCAATATCACTCATCCTCAGGGAAACACAAATCCAAACCACACTGAGATACCACCTCACACCATTCAGAGTGGCTAAAATGAACAAATGAAGAGACCATAGATGCTGGGGAGGGTGTGGAGAGACGGGCACCCTCCTACACTGTTGGTGGCAATGTAAACTGTTGCAGCTGCTCTGCAAAACATGTGGAGGGTCCTCAAAAAACTATCGATAGAACTCCCTGATGACCCAGCAATAGCACTGCTAGGGATTTACCCAAAGGATACAGAAATGCTGATGCATAGGAGCACATGTACCCCAATGTTCATAGCAGCAATGACAACAATAGCCAAAACATGGAAAGAGTCAAAATGCCCATCACCTGATGAATGGTTCAAGAAGATGTGGTATATATATACCATGGATCATTACATGGCAATGAGAAAGAATGAAATCTGGCCATTTGTAGGAAAGTGGATGGACCTTGAGGGTATCATTCTAAGCGAAATACCTCTGGCAGAGAAGGACATA
>NW_021865790.1:0-868 GCF_006229205.1 Suricata suricatta | reverse complement strand
TGTCTTGGAAAGGGAATGATCTAGACTTAAGAAGTACACGTTTTCCCCTCAAAAACTGGCAAGGGCACTGTTGGTGGGAATGTAAACTGGTGCAGCCGCTCTGGAGAACAGTGTGGAGGTTCCTCAAAAAACTATCCATAGAACTCCCCTATGACCCAGCAATAGCACTGCTGGGGATCTACCCAAGGGATACAGAAGTGCTAATGCTTAGGGGCACATGTACCCCAATGTTCATAGCAGCAATGTCAGCAATAGCCAAAACATGGAGGGAGCCTAAATGTCCATCACCTGACGAACGGATCAAGAAGATGTGGTATATATACACAATGGAGTACTACATGGCAATGAGAGGGAATGACATATGGCCCTTCGTAGGAAAGTGGATGGACCTTGAGGGTGTCATGCTGAGCGAAGTAAGCCAGGCAGAGAAGGACAGAAACCATATGTTTGCACTCATAGGTCTAGCAGGAAAACAGGAGAGACCTAATGGAGAGCCAGGGGGAGCGGAGGAGGGAGAGAGAGTTGGGGAGAGAGAGGGATGCAAAACCTGAGAGACTATTGAATGCTGAGAATGAACTGAGGGTTGGGGGGGGGAGGGGGGAAGAGAGGTGGTGGTGATGGTGGAGGGCACTTGTGGGGAAGAGCACTGGGTGTTGTATGGAAGCCAATTTGACAATAAAATATTATGGAGGAAAAAAAAAGAAAAAAAAACTGGCAAGGGGATAAAAAGTGAATATGATACTTTAAATATTTATTGGAAATGATATTGTTCTAACTGAATGTTCTTCCAGATCCGTGCTCGCTTCGGCAGCACATAAACTAAAATTCTTCCAGAATCCATGTTCTTTGCTTATAATGACACATGTCC
>NW_021865789.1:0-868 GCF_006229205.1 Suricata suricatta | reverse complement strand
CAGTTTAGTTATCTGGTTTCTATGTGGAAGACTAAAGTCCTGCTTAGAGCTAAATATGGTCTTTGCCAACTAAATTTAAGATGCAGCATTTTAGAAATTTACATATCAATGTCTCTTCAGTATTGTTTGCTAACTTTTAAATAAAGTCCTGATCCGTGTGCATTTGTGATTATATGTGTACTCATTCTCTTACCTAAACTGACAAGATCTTTTCAGAGTGGTATTTCTAAAGGAGCGTGTACAAAGTTGGCCTGCAGACATGTAGGTCTGGGTGGTGTGTCTGCTCTTCCTGTTTGTGCCAATGTATGGATGTAGAGTTGCTCTGTTTCCTTCAACTGTATTGCTGCATTTCTCAGCATAAACGTATCCCATTGTATTTTTTATAAATAAATACTTTTTGAACATTAAAAAAAATGGGCAGGCTACAAGGAGGGTAGTATAATGAGATTAGGCATACTGGAGACTAGCACAGGGCCCCACAGCATGCACGCAACTGGATCTGAGCCAATTGCACTTGAATGCAGGAGTCTGTAACCTTGGTCTTGCTCAAGCCTGGTGCCACAGTGAGGGTACACTTAAAACTGAAGATAAAGACAAGTCTGCAGACCTGTGTGAAATTGAGGGACTGGTGAATCTTACGGTTGTTAGCAACAGTGATAGGGGAAGGTGAAGGGCTTGGGCAGACCCCAAGACTCTCTTGGGGGAGACCTGACTGCTGTCTCCCCTCCCCAAGAGAAGCAGCAATGTGTTTGAAAAACCAATTAGACAAACAATGATGAAGCCACGAAAAAAATAAGGCCCAGAGGCTCAGGAGTAAAATCATTGGACCAAAATTTCAGTGAAGATAAGTCTGACCACTTCTGAATTG
>NW_021865788.1:0-868 GCF_006229205.1 Suricata suricatta | reverse complement strand
TTGACAATAAACTATAAAAAAATAAATTGGTTCTAAATTCTAGTAGTTAACTTTTTTAAAAAACATAAGATTAAACTAACTATACATACGATATGCCCTTATAAAGTCCTAATCCTTGTGCCTATTATCTCCAATGGAATTCTTCACTAACCAAGAAATCAGCAACTCATTGTCTTTTTTCCACAATCCTATGACAAAAAGTGGCATCTGGTTTGTCCTTCAGAACCTTCTCATTTAATATTTCCTACATTTTGTTCAAAACTATGACATAAGACTGAAGTAATGACAATCAGCCTACAATCACATTAACGGTAGAGGCTTTCATTCGGTATGTTTAAAATGAGTGTGGGCAATCGCAGGCATGGCTGTGAAAGGCTTTAACACAGGTAAACAGCTGTTGTTAGACTTTAATTAAATATTTGCTGTTTGCAGCATTTGCTATATTATTTAATACCTAGTGGAAACAGGAATTTTATACATAAATTTTATCCAATAATACACACCCACATATATCATTATTGCTGTTCATATATAATACACATGCATGCAATTACACAGTCATAATTATATTGCATCTAGGTTCCTGAATGTTATATCTGCATGTAAACCTGTAACACATATATACACTCACATATACAAATAATACACATATGCCCTTATAAATATATACCTGCACATATAATAAAAAACAACTAGATAATTATAATTTAAAAATTAGCATAAAGTTTTTATCTAGGTATTTCTCAGGTTGTCAAATCTTTCAGATATTTCACAAATTAAAAAGGGAAGGCACCAAAAAACTCGTTCTCCTGACCCTTCATTATTATAGTTTGCATCCCAAATATGACAAGTTCTTGCTAGCACTTTA
>NW_021865787.1:0-868 GCF_006229205.1 Suricata suricatta | reverse complement strand
CCTGGAGTGGCTACTCACAGGGCAAGTTTACTTTGTGTCACACATTGTACTGCATGCTTTATGTGAATTATCTAACTTGAGTCTGTGAAATGCCCTGGAGACTTGTTATTCAGCTTATGTTAGGGGCACCTGGGTGGCTCAGTCAGCTGAGTGGCTGACTTCAGCTCAGGTCATCATCTTCATGGTTTGTGAGTTCAGGCCCTGCATTGGGCTCTCTGCTGTCAGCGAGGAGTTGGCTTTGGATCCCCTCTCTCCCTCTCTTTCTGTCTCTCTCTCTCTCAAAAACAAATAAAAATAAATCTATCTTAGGTTAAGTAACTTCAATTTATCAGGGCCAATGGCGTTAAACATTTCATTCCTTGCCTGTGTGATTCAGGAAACAAACCAACATGTAAACCTTTGGGGTACTTAAACACTAAAAAAAACCTCTTTCATGTAAGAGGTTTACAAGGCCCTGCATGACTCTGTTCATAGATGAGGCAAGGTACTGAAGGTGGAGAGATGGACGAAAAGGCTTTCACTCCTAAGGAGCTTGCAGTGCAGTAGTGGGGATAAAGCAAACACACATGTTCACGCTAAAACCGTTCCTATCTGTGTAGCCTTAGCAGTTGACACAGTTTTTCCAGGCATTTTAATTTTATTTTGTTGTATAAAGTGTTCTCATCACTAAGCTTCTGTACCTCTATCCATGCCTTCTTAGCCTTCGCATCAATCCATGAAAACTGTAAGGCAGACATGTTGATTGCATCTTCCTTCTTAGTACTAATAAAAATGTACATACAATATATATGAATATATATAAATGATTATTTCAACACCTTACATGATGAAATAAAATGTCTTTGTCATAACAGCACGATTCAGTATT
>NW_021865786.1:0-869 GCF_006229205.1 Suricata suricatta | reverse complement strand
AAAAAAAAAAAAAAAAAAGAAAACACAAAATCAAAAAAGAACCCCACAGCCCCACACGGTCACACCTCATTTTAATGAAAATATTGAGAAATTAGTATAGAATATTTCTATTTTTTCGATGGGAGTTTAAAAACGAGACCGCTAGGGGTGCCTGGGTGGCCTCATTGGTTGGACATCCGACGTTGGCTCAGGTCATGATCTCCCAGTTCAGGAGTTCGAGCCCCTGTCAGACTCTGTGTTGAGAGTGCAAAGGCCGGCGCTGCTTCAGTTTCTGGGTCTCCGTGTCTCTCTGCCCCTCCCCTGCTGGTCTTCTCTCTGTCTCTCTCTCTCTCAGAAAAAAACATTAACAAAAAAAATTTTTTAGGAGCACCTAAGTAGCTCAGTGGGTTAAGCCTCTAGTTTGGCTCAAGTCATGATCTCACAGTTTGTGGACTGGAGCCCCATGTCAGGCTCTGTGCTGACAGCTCAGAGCCTGGAGCCTGATTTAGATTCTGTGTCTCCCTCTCTCTCTAACTCTCCCCTGCTCTGCTCGTACTGTCTCTCTTTCTCTAAAAACTAAATTTAAAAAAAAATTTTTTTTTAGAAAAGAACATTCTATTTGGAAAACCATTTGGCAGTGACTTAGGAAAATACATTTTCCTACTGAAGGGAAGTATTTGTCACCTCAAATTATGTCTCTTTGCCATAAGGATTATTTTAATCTGACCAAGGAAAAGCTCTGAAGCCCAGGACAAGTCTGCTTTGTAAGAGACATTTGCATGTAGAAGAGAAAGTTCCATTTGGAAGGATGTGTCCCTCTGTGTAGCAGAAAGAGGGAGAATGTGGAAATCCCCAGAAACTCTGATCAGTGGAGAAGGCCTGGATTTTAA
>NW_021865785.1:0-869 GCF_006229205.1 Suricata suricatta | reverse complement strand
AAAAGGCACAAAGATGGGAAAGAAAGAAATAAAACTCTCTTTACTCATAGATATTGTGCCTTTTAATCCCAAGGAATCTATAAAAACAATACTAGAATTAATAAGTGAATTTAGCAAGGATTCAGAATACCCAGGACAATCAATATACCAAAAAAATGTAATTCTATATATTAGTGATAAGCAAATGCAAAATTAAATCGGGGGAATATCATTTATAATAGCATCTAATAGCATGAAATACTTAGGGATAAAATTTGCAAAATATATGCAAGACATCTACATTGAAAACTACCAGAGAATATAAAGATAAATGAAAGAAAACCTAAGAAAATGGAGAGTGGAATAGAAGCTTAAACATATCTATGAAATTCAATGAAATACAGCCAAAGTTACAGTGACCTTATTTTAGAAATCGACAAGCTAGTTGTGATTGATTTGAAAATACAAAGGACTTATAATAATCAAAACAATTAAGATAAAAGATAAATGTTAAGTATTTTCAGTACCTGACTTCAGAATTTACTGTAAAATGACAGAAGTCAAGACAGTGTGCCATTGGCATAGTCAAATATATTAATGAACTAGAACAGAGAGTCAGAACTAGACCCATTCACGTGTGGTCATGTAAGGGGGTTTGGTGGAGAAAGACCATCTTTTCAACAAATGGTGCTGGCTGATGGGTACAAGCCACAATTCCTACCTTACACCACACACAAAAATAAACTCAAAATGGAATCACTCATTCTAGACCACATCACCAAACTGAGGCTTCATATCTAATCTAATTCCTGTTTCAACTTCCCCCAGAAATGTAGTCTTAAATGTAATTTTTTAGTCAGTACCAATAGTCTGCCACTTGGCACTCTTCA
>NW_021865784.1:0-869 GCF_006229205.1 Suricata suricatta | reverse complement strand
ATCTTCTTGATCCATTCATCAGTTGATGGACATTTAGGCTCTTTCCATATTTTGGCTATTGTTGAAAACACTGCTATATATATATTGGGGTGCATGTGTCCCTATGCATCAACACTCCTGTATTGTTGGGTAAATTCCTAGCAGCACTATTGCTGGGTCAAAGGGTAATTCTATTTTTAGTTTTTTGAGGAACTGCACCAGTTTGCATTCCTACCAACCATGCAAGAGGATACCCATTTCTCTACATCCTCGCCAGCATCTATAGTATCCTAATTTGTTCATTTTAGCCACTCTGGCCAGTGTGGAGTGGTATCTCAGGGTGGCTTTGTTTTGTATTTCCCTGATGATGAGTGACGCTGAGCATCCTTTCGTGTGTCTGTTGGCCATCTGGATGTCTTCTTTGGAAAAGTGTCTATTCATGTCTTCTGCCTATTTCTTCACTGGATTATTTGTTTTTTGGGCTTGGAGTTTGGTGAGTTCTCTATAGATTTTGGATACTAGCCCTTTATCTGATATGTCATTGCAACTGTCTTTTCCCATTCTGTCAGTTGCCTATTAGTTTTATTGATTGTTTCCTTTGTAGTGCAGTAAGTTTTTATCTTGATGAGATTCCAATAGTTCATTTTATAACAAAATATTTTTCAGATATTCTATTATTAAACAACTAAAAGAGCATGTTTAATGCTCATTTTTATTCATTTTAATTTTATTAATGTTTATTTTTAGAAGTTCAGACATTTTTCTGAACTAATCATACCTACTAATTCAAAATCTTTTTTTCATATCACCTGTATGAAACCAAATATTACTGTCATTAAATATTTTATTTATTTTGAATTTACATTTCTTAAAGAATAAAAACATTTTTT
>NW_021865783.1:0-869 GCF_006229205.1 Suricata suricatta | reverse complement strand
GGGATTCCATCCTTAAGATGAGTTTGCAGTAATAATGGACCATGAGAAAAGAAAAGTATTTGATATCTAGGAGCATATGAAAAAATTGAAAGATGTTAGCATTAGAAATATAACTTCCAAATGGATGGAGCATCATATGTCAATAGTGTAATTGCAGGCTGAAGGAGAAATGTAGTTTTTCTTACTGATGCATTTAAACCCTTTATATATAAGGATATATATTGTATATCTTGTTTGTGAACACTAGTTTCTCTGGTTGTTAGTGGATGGCAATAGTTCCTAATAAGTATTGGAATACAGTACTGAGATAAATAACAGTGATGATTAAATAACTTTGTGCTTTAGAAGTTTACCAATGAAAGATAAGAGCATGTCTATTTAGGAATTTAAATCTTATAGAGTAATAATGGTTAACTGAAAGATGAGAACTAGAGAAATAAAACAAAATTATTTACTCCCTTTATAAGAGTAGAAAATAGAGTTCAGGGGAGTCTGGGTGGTTCAGTTGGTTGAGCATCCAGCTTCAGCTCAGGTCATGATCTAGCGGTTCGTGGGTTTGAGCCCTGCGTCAGGCTCTGTGCTGACGGATCAGAGCCTGGAGCCTTTCTTCGCATTCTATGTCTCCCTCTCTCTCTGACCCTCCCCAGCCCACTATGTCTCTCTCTCTCTCTCTCTCTCAAAAATAAATAAAACATTAAGAAAGAAAAGAAAAGAAAAGAAAGGAAAGAAAAAAAGAGAAAATGGAATACACCTGGGGCTGAAAGGGAAAGTTTAGTCCTAATAACAAGAAGATCCATTAATTTATTTTCTTGATTTCTGGGTCTAATGACACATTCCAAAATCAGTCCTTTACTGTTTTTTATTTTTTT
>NW_021865782.1:0-1739 GCF_006229205.1 Suricata suricatta | reverse complement strand
CCTCGTGGCTCCAGGGGCCTCCACATCGCCTTTCCAGCCGGGCTGGGCTGACCTTCTATCCGGAGCTGTCCTAGAACTGCCCAGAGCCGGTCTCCATCCAGCAGGGTCTGCTCTGTTGGTCTGCTGCGACCTTGACCTTCTTTCTCAACCGGGGCTGAGGCTGTGGCCTTATGGTAAAGGTAAAGGGTAAGTGTGAGGACCTGGGGAGGAAGTGGCAGTCTTAGACCAGCTGGTGGGGGGCCTCTCTCTGCCTGAGCCCCGACCTGACCCCTGGGGTCAGGGCTGCTCTCCAACCCTGGGGGACCAGAGAGTTGGGGGGACAGCGTCCGATGAGACTGCTTCCCGCCCCATGCTGGGTGCCACCAGGGTGGGGGCCCCAGGGCCTGGCTGGTGGGAGCGCCCTCCCGGTCCCTTCAACGCCCCCTCATCTGGTATAGGGACTTTCTCCTCTGTCCCCACCACCCCGTTGGCTGTCTGGGGCCCCACCCTCCCCACTGGGGTCCACAGGCTCCGGGGCCACGGAACAGGGATGGGCCACGCTGGCTAATTTATGGGCAAACCTGGGCAAACCCTCAGGACCGAACGGACATCGGTCAGCTGGTGACCAGTGGGGGACCCCGTTCCTGCTGGTGGTGGACAGGCCCAGGGGTGGTGACAGAGGAGAGATGACGCTGCCTCTCACCCGGGGTGACGCAGAATCCCCTGAAGGAGACCAGACGTCCTTGGGGCTGACCCCGCGTCCTGGCTCCTCCGGGCTGGAGGTGGGTGGTCCCGCTCAGGCAAAGGCAGAGCCCACCCCCCTCCCGCCACTGTCTGGGCCCCTGTCCTCCTGGGGTTGGGAACCAGAGCGCTTCTTTTTCCCATCTTTCTGTTTTGTACCCACAGCCTCTGGAAGCTCAGCCCAGGGTGAATGCCTTTGGCCTCTGTTTCCATGGAGACACCCCACCCCTGAGAGGGGGGACAGGTGGGTGAGGGTGCAGGTTGCTGGGATGAGCTCAGCCTCCCCATCCGTAACAGGGGAGCAGCCGGTGTGAGGACACGCTGACCTCGCGCTGGAGAAGCTGCTGGACGGAGTGACGCGGGGAGTCCGTGAGCGCTCGCCGCCCCGGGGCTGGGGTGAGGCACGCAGGTCGGGCGCCTGGTGGAGGGCGTCTTCCGTGATGGGGTTGAGTAAGCAGGTGTGAGTGAACAGCAGGAAACAGGGCGGGGGCAGCTTGGCCGGGACTGGGTGCTGGTGGATGGCGCCCTGCTCGGGGCAGGGAGGAGCACGGGGCGGGGAGGAGCACAGGGCACCAGGAGCACTGACCAGGAGGCAGCTGTGACGTGGTTTCAGCTCCTACCGAAAAAGACTTAACACGTGCTGACACAAATGCTACTTCTCCGCAGCCCTTCCTCGACTTCTGCGTCCATTTTTCTGTCTGTGAGCTGGCAGACCTGGTTCCGGAGGCAGGGGTGCAGAGAGGGAGGCGGCCGTCGGCCCGATTCAGCCTTGCAGGGGAGAAGAGGTCCCCAGAGGGTCTGTCCTGAACCTCACGTGCTCACACAAGCACTGCTCTCAGAAAAACCAGCCTGTAGAAGGGATAGTGTGGGGTGCAGGACGCGAGCGGGGCAGGAGCCGCCAGCTCCATGTGTGCGGGCACAGGTGACGCCCAGACACGGGGAGCGCGTCCCAGAGGCCCAGGAGTGGGGACCTCACGCGAGCCACGAACACCGACCACGACAGACCGTGTGTCCAGGCC
>NW_021865781.1:0-869 GCF_006229205.1 Suricata suricatta | reverse complement strand
TGGGGCGTGTGCCCGCGAGCAGACGGTACCAAGAAGGTGAACACAGGGCACAAGAGAAGTGGTGTGAAAAGACCACCTCAGGCCGGCGAGGGGGCTGCAGGCTCCCAGGACGACAGTGTGGACAGTGTTCCAACACGACAAGAGTGACACAGCGAAGATGGCGCATCCAAGCTCAGCTGAATGTGTAGAGCCAAGAGTCAGCACATCACACGGTGGCTTGAGTGACACCTACCTAGCAAACACTGGGGAACACGACAGGAAATAAGCTTGCTTGGTAAAATAGGATTCAAAGTACTCTAATGGGCATGAATTTCTTGAACGAGTATTTTGGTTATTTTCCTGTGGGGACTCACAGGAGCAACATTCATTTGAGCAACACACGTAATAGGATGAAATACTTATTCAGATCATAATTAAGACTAATTGATGTGGATGACGGGTCATAAGAGAAAGGTCTGGAAGTCACACGCATAGTTCAACAGCATGAGGAAATAAGGTCCCAGCTTAGGTAGAACATGTGCTGAGGATTTCCAAGGAAAAGTAAAAAGCAAAACAAAACTCCAACTTTTTACAACATACGATCCATAGAAACTAAGAAGGCAAGGTCGAGTTTTTCGGTTAGGGGGTCCCAAGGAAACACAGAAGCTGGCTCCGGAGCCGGGACGCCGGTGCGCCCTCCCGCTGGCCGTGACTGGAGACAAGCTTAAAGGAAGCCTCGGTCTTCTCTGATTCATGAACAATTTCCCCCTGGACGATGTCATTTAATCCTAACGCTCGAGAGCCCTTACGCCGAGCCTCAGGCTCATCCTGTCCCCCGGACACTGCCGTCTCACGCGGCCTCTGCTTCACCTCCATCTCCTGAATACCAC
>NW_021865780.1:0-869 GCF_006229205.1 Suricata suricatta | reverse complement strand
ACAGGGAGACACATGGCGAGCGAATCTGGCCCAGTATTTACACAGCACTTTCAATTTGAGGATCTTAAAATGTTGAACAAATATGCACTTTTATAGGCCATCCCAGGAGATAGAACCATCATTTGTACATCTGACTATATTGGGTTTTAAAAGTTTGAGCTAAAGACTTTATGCTACCTAAAATAGTGGTATTTAAAAAGTGTGTTTCCTTCTTTCCATATATGTATGTGTCAAAATTCACAAGATCTGAACCTTCTGTTTTAAATTAAGTTTGGATAAACTTCATGGCTTCACTCAGCTTAGCCTTTCAAATACCACCTTCTTCCTGTTACCCGTCTGACTTCAGCTAAGAAAGTCAATCACTCCTATTAACCCACATTAAGTAACTTCACTCATCCAGGAACAGATTCATGCACCATGGATCTGAGTTGCATAATTTCTTCATGATTTTAAATTTTTTGGAATTTTTCAGATGAACACTGTACAAATGTGTTAATTGAATCTTGTTCTCAATTAAGCACAAGTGGATTATCCAATTGATAGGTCATTCAGACGTCCTGGGCCTCTTCTCTACCCCATACCAGTAATTTGCAGACAGCTGTCTCCATCACTCTGCAGCTGGCCCCTGTGCCATTAATAGCAAGACAGGCTGGGGAGGGAGGGAGGGAGAGCGCTGCTTGGCATTAGGTCACTTGGTTAATTAGAGAAAGAGATAATGCTGCCAATTTGTCCACTAATTCAACAAATATGTATTCAAGGTCTGTAATACACAAGGGGGATATCAAGATAAGGTTGTAGGCAGAGTCTCTGCCCTAGAGAAATAGAAAGATAAAGAATGAAAAATAAGATTTTTCCCTCTTATCACAGGC
>NW_021865779.1:0-869 GCF_006229205.1 Suricata suricatta | reverse complement strand
TAGGTTATTCAGACTCACAGTCCTGGCAAGAAGGAGCACAATGTATGCAGAAAAGATTTTAAAATCTTGAGACATTAGGACTGACAAAGCAGACAAACGAGAGTCATAAGATCAGGAAACAAGGAATCACTGGAGGCTGCTTCTCCCACAAAAGACCCAGTGGGCTTGGGAAGCAGCGGCTGAGAGGTGAGAACCTGGTCGATGACGGTGATGAGCACACAGGACACGGGGGAAACTTAGAATCCAGGTCCTGCCGGCAGGAAGGACCCAGGTATACTCCTCGGGGGCCAGGCTGGGACTCAGCAGAGCACCGCCTAGAAATATGGGAAAACGTCCTCTGTTTGACTGAAGCTGAGCTTTGAACCATCTGAAATCCCTGAAAGTATAGTAAGGCGACTTCAGTTTACCTGCTTACCTGACCAGAGTGAATATAAATCCCATATAGAAGTTAATAGTATCCAGAGCCTCAAATGATTTATACAAATGGTATTTTATCAATACCCAATCCCACAAAGAACTGAGCTTTTTAATAAACAAAAACAAGAAAAATAATAATGAGCAGAAACATAATAAGGACTCTAAACATTGGAATTACTGAGGCCAGCTTTTTTAAAGTTTATTTTGAGAGAGAGAGAGAGAGAGAGAGAGAGAGAGAGCGAGCGAGCGAGCGAGCAAGCATGAGTGGGGAAGGAGCAGAGAGAGGGGGGAACAGAGAGTCCCAAGAAGGCTCCATGATGTCAGTGCAGAGCCTGATGTGGGGCTTCAACTCCCAAACCATGACATCGTGCCTGAGTCAAAGCCAAGAGTCAGACACTTAACCGAATGAGCCACCCAGGCACCCCTGACTGAGCGCAACTTTTAAAACAACT
>NW_021865778.1:0-869 GCF_006229205.1 Suricata suricatta | reverse complement strand
ACGTGGAAAAAGATAAAATTGGACCATTGCCTCATACTTTATAAGAAAATAAAGTCTAGATGGAGGAAAGGCTGAAATGCAAAAACTGAAACAACAAAGGTATCAGAAAAAAACACCAGAGAATTTATATACATATATATATGTGTATATATATGTAAAACACATCTTGCTGTGGACAAGCCTTCATCAGTATTGTAAAACAGACAAATAAATATGTAAAACAAGAAGCTCTAGAAGAAAATACTAATAACCTCCAGCTTTTTTACCTCATCTTTATCAGACTATGATTGAAAATTGAATATATTTAAGATACACAACATGTTTTGACACACATATACATTGTGAAATGATTAACACAATCAAGCCAATTAACATATTCATCCCCTCATCTAGTCACCCTTTTTTGGTGCTGATGAGAATCCTTGAGATCTACTCTCAGCAAATTTCAAGTATACAATACATTATTTTTTAAATGTTTATTTATTTATTTTTCAGAGAGAGAGGATGGCAGGAAGGGCAGACAGAAGAGAGAGAGAGAATCCCAAGCAGGCTCTGTGATGTCAGTGCATGAACCATGAGATCACGACCTGAGCTGAAATCAAGTCCAAGGCTTAATAGACTGTGCCACCCAGGCACCCCTCAAGTATATAATATATCATTATGAATTCTAGTAACCATAGTATACATTAGGTTTCCGGAATTTATCTTATAGCTGAAAAATTGTACCCTTTGACCAATATCTTCCCATTTCTCCCACTCTCGGTCTTTAGTAATTACCGATCTTTTATTTATTTTTTTATTTTAGTTTTTTAGGGGTGCCTGGGTGGCTCAGTTGGTTAAGCGTCTTACTTCAGCTCAGGTCATGATCT
>NW_021865777.1:0-869 GCF_006229205.1 Suricata suricatta | reverse complement strand
ATAGCCATATGACAAGAATCCAATAGCTTACCCTTTTTAAAAAAACATTAATTAATTAATTATATTAATTAATTTTTAAAGTAGTTTATTGTCAAATTTGTTTCCATACAGCACCCAGTGCTCTTCCCCACAAGTGCCCTCCTCCATCCATACCACCTCTTTTCTCCCCTCCCCCTTCCCCTTCAACCCTCAGTTCCTTTTCAGTATTCAATTTTTGCATCCCTCTCTCTCCCCAACTCTCTTTCCCCCTTCTTCTCCCTATGGTCTTCTGTTAGGTTTCTACCTACCCTTTCTAAGGTAACTATCCTAACAGGTTTCTCCTGTTAGACCTATGAGTGCAAACATATGGTATCTATCCTTCTCTGCCTGATTTATTTTGCTTAGCATGATACCCTTGAGGTCCATCCACTTTCCTACAAATGGCCAGATTTCATTCTTTCTCATTGCCATGTAATACTCCATTGTATGTATATATATATATGTACCACATCTTCTTGATCCATACATCAGATGATGGACATTTAGGCTCTTTCCATGTTTTGGCTATTGTTGAATGTGCTGCTATGAACATTGGGATACATGTGTTCCTATATATCAGCACTTCTGTATCCTTTGAGTAAATCCTTAGCAGTGTTATTGGTGGGTCATAGGGGAGTTCTATGGATAGTTTTTTGATGAACCTCCACATTGTTTTCCAGAGTGGCTGCACCAGTTTACATTCCCACCAACTGTGTAGGTGAGTGTCCGTCTCTCCACACCCTCACCAGCATCTATTATCTCTTGATTTGTTCATTGTAGCCACTCTGACTTGAGTGAGGTGGTATCTCAGTGTGGTTTTGATTTGTATTTCCCTGATGATGAGTGATGTT
>NW_021865776.1:0-869 GCF_006229205.1 Suricata suricatta | reverse complement strand
GAAGTGATTTATCTGCACTTTTTTGAGGAAACCAATCATCTGAGGTAATCACCATTTCCTCCATTTTCACAAATGAAAAAACAAACTTGAGATGAACCGTTTTTTTCTGAAGGTTACACAGAGAGTTTTGAATCTGGCTCTGCCATTTACTGTCTCTGCTAAGGCCAAAGCTTTTGATCATTTCCAAGTAGCCAGACAGAATACCATTATGTGTGCAGAGTGAGAGAAGAGAGAGCAGAAACTGCTTGTAAATGCATAAAGAAGTAACACTGCCAACTTCTGAGAAGGAAAATTGGGATGGGGACAAGCTTTCACTTCCATCTTATACTTTTCTGTATATTTGAATTCCACGATCTCTTCATGCATATATATGTATATTTTTTTAATTTTTAGCACAAAGGCTAAATTGTCTCTCAAATTCATTCCTTTCTATTCTTTTTGGTGTGCTCAGACAATACAAGGGAAGGGGTTTGGTGTCCATGGTCACCTAAACTTCAGGATTGTATTGATATGTCAGTGGCTTGACATGATGAAGGCAGAGCTCATGCAAGAGTGAGAACACTGCTGCAGAGGTGAATGTGAAGAAGGAAACATCAGCACCTAGCCTCTGCCTCCAGCCTGGACAATTTCCTTATGAATTTCTTTTTCTGAAAATATTGGATTATTTTTAAATTTTAAAATTGGAAGTAAGATGTTTAGAGAAAATAATATTCTATTGTAATCTTGAACTAGTCTAAACAGGAGTGTGTTATAATAATAAGATCTGAGCACATCACAAACATAACTTTCTGACAAACTATTCAAAGATGTAAGGCCTTCAGACCTGAATGTGAGACAGGAAACCATCAACACCCTTGAGGAGAAAGTAG
>NW_021865775.1:0-869 GCF_006229205.1 Suricata suricatta | reverse complement strand
TGCAGAGGATGCCTGTGGATTCAGCAATGCTACAGGGCCCTGGTGTGCCTGAGCAAACAGACCAGTGGAGATGGCTGCAGTTAGAAACAGGGGTCCCCAGAGAAGTGGCTGCAGGCCCGCGGGGGATAAAGATGGAGGATGTGAAGTGGAGGAAAGACAGAGATAAATGCTTCCGATGAGCAGACAGACAGCCGGCGGCCGGGACAAGCCTCGCCTGTGGAGGGCTGGCGATCACTCGGCTCTTTGATTCCTAAGGAGCCTTAAATGAGAAAAAATAAAAAAATAACAAAATCATAATTTCTTAAAGCCTTAGAATCCTAGGGAATCTTATAATCTCAGGCTAATTGAATTATTGGATCTCAGAATCTTAGATGTCTACAAGCTACAGCTTGGAATGTTCAAGGTGTCAGAACCCAGCCCCTCCTTCCCTGCTAATGACAACATGCACTCCATGCACAGCGCTTTGCACACAGGCTGTCCTTTGTCACCATGACAACCCTGGGGAGTGCGAACTATTACTTTGCCTGACTTTTCCAGATGAAGAAACCGAGGTTCCGTTGAGTATAAGTTGTTGCTGAAGGTTGAGCACGGTCAGGACCTGGCCCAGAGCTCTTAGTCTGAGGCCCAAGCTCTCAGCCTCTTGGCTAGTTTGCCTCCTGCGAGGTCTCTGTGCTCACCTGTCCTCTGCGCACACCTTCAGAGACGGGGAGTTCATTACCGCTGCCCAGGGCTATCCACGCATCCCAATTGTGGACGCATCTCTCCTTCACAGTGCATCCACCTGTTGCCTGCCCCCCATCTGCCCAGGGAGACCCAAGTAGACAAACCTCCAACCGAGACTCCGGGGGGGGGGCGGGGCGGCTGCCCGA
>NW_021865774.1:0-869 GCF_006229205.1 Suricata suricatta | reverse complement strand
GAGGGAAGGAAGCTGTGTACCATGAGCTTTAAGATGCTCTCCTTGGCCTTCTCGGGAAGCGTGTCCACCAGCTTCTTCAGCTGGGTCCCCGCCACTTTCATGTCCGCGTCTGGGACGAAAGGTTCAAGGGCGGCTTCGTAACTGGAAAGCGTGCCCACGAAGAGGGTTTCTGTGACGTTTAGAAAGCCCTGGCAGACCTCTGCAGAAGCTGAAGCACAGAAAAGAGAGAGCCCATGTGTCCAGGCCCTTTTCCAAGCTGGCCGGGCCGGTCCCCAGATGAGAGTGGCCAGGCCTGTCAGCAAGAGATAACAGCCTTTTCGTCCAAAGGGTGCGTTGAATGTGAGATCTGGTGGTGCTCCAAGGAGCTGGCCCTCTGGCGCCGCAGGTCCTCCCCGGATTGCAGCCAGCTCTCCGCGGCTTGTTTGAGCCTTCCCCGCGCCCTCTGGACTGGGGCGGGGCGAGGTGCCCTTTATTCTTTCTGCAAGTTCTAGGCAGAGGACCGCTGAGAGAGAAGCAGCTGATCTGATTTTTTATGCAACATGAGTCTCGGGAGAGGCTACTGGGGGCTTCTGGTTTTCCCACCAGAAAATGTGCCTCTTACCAACGGTAAGTGACGGTCCCAGCCGCTTGCTACTGGATGGGTGCGGGGTGGAGGGGCACGGCAGTCAGACTCTGGTAGGAAGAAGCACTCGTATAGGCCAAGTGCAAGCCCTTGAACTTGGCCAGGCAGAGCCACTGGGCCCTGTGGTGTGCACTCACCTGCCCACAAGCCTCTTGCTTCCCTTCCTGGCCCCACCATATTCCCTTCACCTGGAGTGCTCCCTGGCTGTGCTCCCCCTTCAGGCCTCTGCCCCCAGGAACGTGGGGGA
>NW_021865773.1:0-869 GCF_006229205.1 Suricata suricatta | reverse complement strand
CTAGTTGTTACTTAACCTTCTAATTTCTGTATAAGTCTAATTACATGAAATAGAAGTTGGGGTTTTGATTTTTTACTTTGCTTTTCTGTTGGGAGTGTAATTGTAACTACTGTAGTGTAAATGATGGAAAATAATTGCATACGTAAAAAAAAATAAATAAATAAACAGAAAAAAAATTAAAAAAATTACTTAATCTAGGGGCACGTGGGTGACTCAGTGGGTTGAGCACCTGACTCCTTACTTCTGCTCAGGCCATGATCCCAAGGCTGTGGGCTGGAGCTCTGACTTAAGCCCCATGGGGCTCTGAGCTGAGTGTGGATCTTACTTAAGATTCTCTCTCTCTCCCCCACTTGCACACCCTCTTTTTATTAAAAAAAAAAAAGTGTAAAAACTCAATGCTTACCTAATCTTTTTTTCCCCCACAAAAGCCTTAAGTCCTCTTGTAATTGAGACAATATTTGGGTTATTACCTAAAGCTCTCTACCCCAAATTACAATTGTTTGATCCCAAATAAATGCAACATCTCTTGCATTTTAGGTTGGCAAAGATTATTGGATGAAGTGGGTTTTTTTGTTGTGTTTCTTTTCTTTTTAATTTTTTTAACATTTGTTTTTATTTTTGAGAGACATAGCATGCGATGAAGAGGGGCAGAAAAAGAGAGGGACAGAATCTGAAGACAGCTCAGAGCCTGACTAAGGGCTCAAACCCAGGAACAGTGAGATCATGACCTGAGCCGTAGTTGGACATTTAACCAAGTGAGCTACCAAGGCACCCCTGTTTTTAATTTCTATTACTAGCTTTCTGGCATGACTACTAGAAGAGGAAAGAAAGAAAAATTGAAAAGTGGAAATGGAACTATGTGGTAAGAA
>NW_021865772.1:0-869 GCF_006229205.1 Suricata suricatta | reverse complement strand
TCCCCCACGTTCCTGGGGGCAGAGGCCTGAAGGGGGAGCACAGCCAGGGAGCACTCCAGGTGAAGGGAATATGGTGGGGCCAGGAAGGGAAGCAAGAGGCTTGTGGGCAGGTGAGTGCACACCACAGGGCCCAGTGGCTCTGCCTGGCCAAGTTCAAGGGCTTGCACTTGGCCTATACGAGTGCTTCTTCCTACCAGAGCCTGACTGCCGTGCCCCTCCACCCCGCACCCATCCAGTAGCAAGCGGCTGGGACCGTCACTTACCGTTGGTAAGAGGCACATTTTCTGGTGGGAAAACCAGAAGCCCCCAGTAGCCTCTCCCGAGACTCATGTTGCATAAAAAATCAGATCAGCTGCTTCTCTCTCAGCGGTCCTCTGCCTAGAACTTGCAGAAAGAATAAAGGGCACCTCGCCCCGCCCCAGTCCAGAGGGCGCGGGGAAGGCTCAGACAAGCCGCGGAGAGCTGGCTGCAATCCGGGGAGGACCTGCGGCGCCAGAGGGCCAGCTCCTTGGAGCACCACCAGATCTCACATTCAACGCACCCTTTGGACGAAAAGGCTGTTATCTCTTGCTGACAGGCCTGGCCACTCTCATCTGGGGACCGGCCCGGCCAGCTTGGAAAAGGGCCTGGACACATGGGCTCTCTCTTTTCTGTGCTTCAGCTTCTGCAGAGGTCTGCCAGGGCTTTCTAAACGTCACGGAAACCCTCTTTGTGGGCACGCTTTCCAGTTACGAAGCCGCCCTTGAACCTTTCGTCCCAGACGCGGACATGAAAGTCGCGGGGACCCAGCTGAAGAAGCTGGTGGACACGCTTCCCGAGAAGGCCAAGGAGAGCATCTTAAAGCTCATGGTACACAGCTTCCTTCCCTC
>NW_021865771.1:0-1740 GCF_006229205.1 Suricata suricatta | reverse complement strand
GTGGGTTATTTAAGAACATAAAACATGAATTAAAAAAAGAAATCCAATGTGTGCTTAAAAAAACACAGTGGGAGAGGAGGAGAGTTGTTGACTGGATATAAAGTTTCACTTTTTTAATATAAAATAGCTCTGGAGGTTGCACAACAATGCTAACATACTTAACATTACTGAATATACAGTTAAAATGGTACGACGGTACATTTCATATCATGTGTTCTTTACCACAATAAAAAAGAGCATTGTCATAAGAAACATTTGCAGAGTAAAACTAAATTAAAGACCCTGGTAAATTAAAACAAAAACATACAGATTGCTTGGGAAAAACATAGATAAACCTGTAAGAGAAACGATTCCGGGGTGCCTGGGTGGCTCGGTTGGGTGACCGACTTTGGCTCAGGTCATGATCTTGCAGTCTGTGGGTTCTATCCCTGCATCTGGCTCTGTGTTGACAGTTCGGAGCCTGGAGCCCACTTCGGATTCTGTGTCTCCGTCTCCCTCTCCCTCTGCCCCTCCTCTGTTCATGCTCTGTCTCTCTCTGCCTCTCTCTCTCACTCAAAATTAAATAAACATTAAAAAAGAGAGAGAGATATGATTCCTTGATATGTTGAGGTAGTAATTTTTTTCTGCTCAATTCTCGCTAAGTATTTGCTACTAGGACTTCCCTTGCATGGTTTCAGTTTCCTCATCTGTGAAATGAGGTTCATAATTGCAACAAATTCATAACCATATTCTTAGGAGACAGGTTTCTGTCATGACAAGTATTGCTGGTGCTGTTAGGGGGAAAATATCTTGTCTGCTTTTATTATAGATACTTTATAAGACACCATTTCTGTAACTATAGCACTTTATTAACTTGATCCTAAGCTAGAGTCAGGCTCATAGTTAACATGAGTGTGTTTAAAACTATTCTCTACAAGTGATACCAAGTTCATTTTCCCACTCACTGATGACCTGCCTTGGGAGAAATAATCTGTTGTGTGAATGTTTATTGTTACATTTAACTGGCTCTGAGTGTTTTCATACAGAAGACATTAAAAACAAAACTGACACTGAATATTTGTGTCTCCTTAAAATTGATATATATGTTGAAAACCTAATGCCCAAGGTGATGGCATTAGCAAGTGGAATCTTTGGGAAATGATGAGGTCATGAGGTTGGTGCCCTCATGAAAGGGATTAGTGCCCTTATAAAGGAGAAGCCAGAGAGCTCCCTTGCTCCTTCTACCACATGAGGATACAAGAGCAAGTCTGTGCCCTGGAAGGGGGCCTTCACATGACGTGCTGGCACCCAGATCTCAGACTTCCAGCCTCCGGAACTGTGAGAAATAAATTTCACTTATTAATAAGCTCCCCAGTCTGTGGTATTTTAGTATAGCAGCCCGGATTGACTAAGACACAAACAAATAACCAAGCAGAATGATGCTGACTAGGCAAGACCACTGAATTTGGAAGCAGACCATGTGCATTAACATTCAGTTGGGCTTATGATCTAGTTCACATTCTTGCTAAATCTCACTTGTTCTCCCCCTGCAAACAGAACAGCTCTCCAAAACAGATTCTATTGTATCTCTGACAAATGTATTCTGACATCTGAAGCGCCTGCCAGGAGATTTTGGGGGTTTCATCTCTCATTTTGCCAGAAGAGCTCATTTTTTCTTTTGGCATGCACAACCACACACTGCACACACATCGTGCATACACAAATATATGTATATAATTGTGTGTGTGTGTGTGTGTGTGT
>NW_021865770.1:4804-5000 GCF_006229205.1 Suricata suricatta | reverse complement strand
TTGCAAATTCTTTGCCACCAGATTGGGTGGCAACCCACATAGTGTCTCACCAGGGAGCAGAACTCAGGGCCTTTTGGAGACACAGGGGGGCGCCTGGGTGGCTCAGTCAGTTAGGTGTCTGACTTTGGCTCAGGTCATGATCTCAAGGTTCGTGAGTTCGAGTCTCACTTTGGCTCTAGTCTGACAGCTCAAAGTT
>NW_021865770.1:2785-4704 GCF_006229205.1 Suricata suricatta | reverse complement strand
CTAGGACTCTGTTCCTAACAGGCAATGTGATAGGACTGTCCAGGCTGCCCATTGTCGAGGGCCCCAAACCCATGAAAAGACAGGGGGAGATCAAAGGACTCTACATCAGCACTGGTTCCTCAACTTGAGGCCACCCAGCCTGATGTAATGGCGTTTCTTGGAAACCGAAATCACACTCCCAGGAGGCCCGTCAGGGAGTGCAGGATAACCACCTGATACACACCTCAGCTTCGGAGTGTCGGCCAGTCCCCAAGCTCCTCTGTCCCGTGCCTGCTCAGCATGTGGAGAAAGCTAAGAGCAGTTGGGTACCTGAGCCCTACTATCACCAGTGATGCTTGGATAAATGGGAAATTCAGGATCCACGAAAATTCTCATGTTTATCAAGGAACCTGTAATTAGTGTTAGTGATTCGTGTTAGTGGCCTGTAGGGTGTTTGAGGCAGGGGATCTAGAGATAAGTACTAATAAACACTTACGGGAAATCTCGAGGCAAGACCCACCTGGGACGCATTTTGTGTTCCTGATGTAATTTCCAGCATTAGATACTCTTTCCCTCTATTACCCAGCTGGTCAGTTGGACCAACCTGGGAGTGAACACGTTTGAAGATGACATTTGTCCCTCTTTCCTTCATTTAAAAAAGTTAGTTCTACATGTAACTATTTTTTCCATTTTATGAATTTCTTCTTTACCTCTGCTGCCAAAAACTTGTGGGTCTTCCTAGATCCACACATGCTCAAACTTAAAAAAAAAAATCAATGAAAATAAGTGGTTTCATTTTCCTTCTTTTTTAAATTTATATTCAAGTTGGTTATTTTACACTGTAGACTTCGCTGCAAGAGTGGAACCCAGTGATTCATCTCTAACGTAGGACACCCATGGCTCATCACGA
The DNA here is from genome assembly GCF_006229205.1 of Suricata suricatta. NCBI lineage: Eukaryota > Metazoa > Chordata > Mammalia > Carnivora > Herpestidae > Suricata > Suricata suricatta. The sequence continues at coordinate 3,815 of NW_021865770.1, read as the reverse complement.
AGTGGGCCCTCCTTAATGGCTGTCACCCATTTAACCCCTTCCTCCACCCATCCCCATCCAGCAAGCCTCAGTTTCCTCTCTGTATTGAAGAGTCTCTTATGGTTTGTCTCCCTCTCTGTTTTTGTGTTATTTTTCCTTCCCATCTCCGATGTTCATCTGTTGAGTTTCTCAAATTGCACATCTGAGTGAAATCACATGATACCTGTCTTTCTCTGGCTTGTTTGGCTTAGCATAATACATTCTAGTTCCATCCAGGTTGTTGTAAATGGCAAGATTTCGTTCTTTTTCATCACCAAGTAGTACTCCACTGTGTGTGTGTGTGTGTGTGTGTGTGTGTGTGTGTGTGTGTGTGTGTGTGTATCTCACATCGTCTTTATCCGTTTGTCAGCTGATGGACATTTGGGCTTTTTCCATACCTTAGCTATAGTTGATAGTGCTGCTGTAATCATTGGGGTACATGTGCCCCTTCGAATAGGCATTTTGTATCCCTTTGGATAAATGCCTTGTAGTGCAGTTGCTGTAGTTGTGGGGTATTCCTATTTTCAATTTTTTGAGGAACCTTGATGGTGTTTTCCAGAGTGACTGTACTAGTTTGTGTTTCTATCAACAGTGCAAAAGGGCTCCCCTTTTCCCACATCCTTGCCAACATCTTTTATTTCCTAGTTGTTTATTTTAGCCATTCAGACTGGTGTGAGGTGGTGTTTCATTGTGGTTTTTATTTGTATTTCCCTGATAATGAATGATGGTGAGCATCTTTTCATATGTCAGCCATCTGGATGTCTCCTTTGGAAAAGTCTATTCATGTTTTCTTCTGCCCATTTCTTCACTGGATCATTTGTTTCTTGGGTGTTGACTTTGGTAAGTCCTTTTATACATGGAACTATTTAAAACCTACATTCGAGGGGCACCTGGGTGGCTCAGTCGGTTGAGGGTCAGACATCTGCTCAGGTCATGATCTCACAGTTTGTGAATTCAAGCCCCATTTCAGGCTCTGTGCTGACAGCTCAGAGCCTAGAGCCTGAAGCAGATT
>NW_021865770.1:0-2685 GCF_006229205.1 Suricata suricatta | reverse complement strand
TGATGATGTGAGATAATAAAATGCCTGCATGATGAGGTGAAGTGAGGGGAATGAGGTAGGCTTGTGATGGGCTAGGCAGTTATGGAGCTTCTGACCATAAATCAGAAGGATTGTCTGCTCCTGGGCTGCTGCTCACAGCATGGGACTCAAACTGCAGACACTGAGACCTTGGATAAGGAGATCCTACTGTATATTAACTTGATAATTACACCGTGTTTAATTTATAATTGCTATGGGTGTTGTTTGTGTAGGGGCAGAAGCTCAGTTTGTCTTGTTTACCCCTCTCTCATAATGTGAATATTTCATAAAGGTGCTTGCACATTGAAAGGGGTTAATAAATAAACAACTAACCATTGTGAGTAGGCATATAACTTACGTATTTGTGATACATTTAGGGGATTTCATTTCCTTATCCAGGCAAAGCAGAGGGTGGACACTCTGGGGTCATGGCTCATGAGGAGGTAGGGACTGACAGTAGGAAAACACGCAGCGAGTAGTATAGAAGTGTTCTTCAGCCATACATGATGGTTGTTACAACCTGACAAATAAATGTGGAAGATAGAGGACAGTGTCCATAAAGAAAGAAAGAAGCAGGCCAGCATCAGGATGCTTCGGGTGGCTCCGGTCTCAGGGGAGGATCTTGGGCAGAGATTGTTCCTATGAATGTACTGGACCCACTGCTTGTGCCTGTGCAGGATGAAGACCATGGAACTGCTGGACCAGATCATGAGCACCAGACGGAAACCATCATGTAGTACTAGCAATGACACATAGAATGACTCTGTGATTTGTCACATAATATCGCAGAACAGTAGTCCTGTTCTATTTTCTTTGTGATGTTTATGTTATGCCTTTTGTCAGTTATATGAAAAAGAACCACAATATCTTGCATTTTATTCAATACCCAGCAGAAGATGTTGGAGGTGCCTATGTAGTTGGGGGCTTTTATTTTAAGCTGTGCCCACCTGGAGTTCTAGGGACTGATCATGATCACCTGGAAGACAGTCAAGAGGCAGGTAGTTCCAATGGCCACATCCCTGCCAACTCTGTGAGCAAAGAAAACAAGTTTGCATCCAAAATCATTGAGAAAATGTGTCAACCCAAAACCTGCCATTGTTTGAGGTATTCCTTTAGAAAAAATAAGAGTTTGGCTACAGTCAGATACTTAAGAAACAAATCTGTGGACCTAAGCTTGTATCCTGTCACATAAAGGAAGAGATGATGGTAAAAAACATAGAAATTCCCCAGAAGTCCAACTGTTGTTTGTAATAAAAAGATCATTGCCATCGTCAAATCCCTGGTGGTCATTCTATAAAGTCTTCTTATGAGGCAGAATGCTGCATGGGAACAAGAGGTGTGAGGCACATGTGTCATGTCGGTTATAATCCAATGTTCTCCACTTCCTGGAGTCCCAACTTAGAAACAAGCATTTAGAATATTTACCTTTAGACAAGTTTCCAAGAACACTGGAGGATCATAAGCCAACCTGCCCAACTTTTGCCTCAGAGAAAGCCATTACCTTTATTATTATTGATCAATTGATCAGTCCATTACCTCCAATTAAGAAACATCTGCATTAAAGACTATTTCTTACACAAAATGTTATCCTTGATAAGATAGTTTGGAATGGAAGCTAATAAAAGATATAAGAGAGATGCCTGAGGGAATATCACTTCAGGGTTGACTTCTTCCTTCATGTATGAGAAAAATTGGTCATTTGAACAAAAAAACCCAATAAAGGTTCCAGGCATCAGGACTTTGATGTGTGCTGTACTGGATTGCTAATGGCTTTAGGAGGCAGAAGAAATGGGCAGAATGACCATAAAAATTCATACCTAAAAAGTCAGTTCCAAGGAGCATGTGCTTTTACCTAGTGAGGCAGTAATAGGTGAAAGAAAAGGAACCACAAGACAGTATTTGCTAAATAAATTGCAATTTATTCATCTTACTGGAAAATAATATAAATTGCTACCCACATAACAAAGTGATTCTGAATGATTTCTACATAATGATATAATGAATAATGTAGTTTAAGAAGAAAACAGAAACAGATGGGAGGCTCAATTGGTTAAGCATCCAAATCTTGATTTCAGCTCATGATCTCACAGTTCATGAGATTGAGTCCCTACTTAAAAAGTCCCTCCCTCTTCGTCTGCCCTTCTCCTGCTTGCGGGTACTCTCTCAAAAACTAAATAGATAAAAAGTAAAAAAAAATTTTTTAATGTTTAATTATTTATTTTAGAGACAGAGAGAGAGAGAGAGAGAGAGAGAGAGAGAGAGGGAGAGAGCTGGGAGTGGCAGAGAAAGAGGGAGACACAGAATCTGAAGCAGGTTCCAGGTTCTGAGCTGTCAGCACAGAGCCCGATGTGGGGCTCAAATCCACACTTCCTGAGATCATGACCTGAGCTGAAATCAGACGTTTAACTGACTGAGCCACCCAGGTGCCCCATAAAAATTTTTTTTTCTTAAGAAAAAAACCAGAGGATATTATCTCTGCACTCTTAGTATAGGAAAATATTTCTGACACTAAACAAAAAACATTAGATATAGCAGGAAATGACAAGTTATCATAAAATTTAGAGCTGATCTTCATGAGATATAGAGATAGATAACACACCATGAAAAGACAATTTATGTAGCACATATAAAGAACCAGTATAGGCCAAGTAGAAAAACAAACACAAT
>NW_021865769.1:0-869 GCF_006229205.1 Suricata suricatta | reverse complement strand
AATGTGTCATTCTGAACTATTGTTGTTTGAGTGATTTTCTGTCTTGTTGATCTATCCATTGCTGTAAGTGGTATATTAAAATCCCCTGCAATTAGCACATTTTTATCAATAAGATTGTTTCTGTTTGTGATTAATTGCTTTATGCATTTGGGTGCTCTCCAATTCAGTGCATAGATGCTTATAATTGTTAGTCCTTCCTGAGGCATAGACCCTGTAATTATTATATAATGCCCTTCTTCATCTCTTGTTACTGCCTTTACTTCAAATTCCAGTTTGTTCGATATAAGGATGGCTACTCTGGCTTTTTTTTTCAGTTTCAGTCACATGATTGATATTTCTCCATCTGCTTACTTTCAATCTGAAGGTATATGAAGGTCTAAAATGAGTCTTGTGGACTCGAAATAAATGGACATTGTTTTTTTAAATATATATTCTGCTATGCTATGTCTTTGATTGAAGGATTTAATCATTTCCCATTCAGCATTGTTATTGAGACATATGAGTTTAGCTTCATTGTGTTCTCTGTGGGGTTCATCCTTGTAGTGGTGTCTCTGGTACCTTGTATTCCTTGCAATATTTCCCTCATAGAGTCCCTCTTAGGATTTCTTGTAGGGCTGGTTTGGTGGTGATGATTTTTTTCAATTTCTGTTTATTTGGGGAAACTTTTATCTATCCTTCTATTCTAAATGACAGGCATGCTGGATAAAGGATTCTTGGCTACATATTTTTTCTGCTCATCACATTCAATATTTCCTCCCAATTCTTTCTGGTCTGCCAACTTTCAGTAGATAGGTCTGTTACTACTCTGATAGATTTCCCTTAGTATATTATGGGCCTTTTATCCGTAGCTGCTTTCAGAATTCTCTCTT
>NW_021865768.1:0-869 GCF_006229205.1 Suricata suricatta | reverse complement strand
AGTCTGAGGAGGAGGGGCAGAGCGCCAGAGCTGACCCTCGGGTGGCGAGCAGGGGCCACCGGGGGCTCCCAGGTCCACAGGCCTCCCGCCCCCTTGAAGAGAGAGTCCCCGGAATCGGAGCATCCGCCAAAGAGAAGGCCCGCTCACAGCCCGACCTCACCCCTCCCGAGAGGCCCCGTCAGGCAAAGAAGAAAGGGAGCGCCATCAAGCCCTTAGAGGACAGAAAAGACACTAAACCCAAAACCACAACACCCAAGTCACAAGCGAATAAAGAGTTTATGAAGCAAAACATCAAGGAAAAACAATTACAGAAAATTCTTAGATCAAGTGAAACTGATAAAGGAAGTCAAAAGCCGCCCAAAGTTGAAAAAATCCTGCCTGCTCATAGGATGCCAGGCTTGTCTATACAGCCGGCCGGCGGCGCAGCGCCCATTCAGCTCCCGGACGGAACGGGAGCAGCAGGACCGCCGCCCACAGCTCCTGAGACCAGCGAGAGACGCCGGGGGGAACGAGCACCAGACCCTGGCGGGGAGGTGGCTGTCACGCAGCTCCGCAAGGGCCGTTTGGGGAGGCAGGTGCCGGAAGGAGTCGTCAAGGCTCCGGGTGAGGTCCTGGAAGGTCAGGCAGCAGGACGAAGCTCGAAGCCCCTTCCTGCCCCTGAAGAAGGCGTCTTGGAGGACGAGGCCGCAGTCCTGGAGCCCCAGGCAGGGGCCGGGAGGGCCAAAGACCCCGCACCTCCGGGAGGGCCGCCCGGCACCCAGGGTATACCTCCTCTCGCGCTCTCGAGAACCCTCTAACCCTCTCTCCGGGGCGGGTGGTGAGCCTGCGGGGCCGCGGGGCCGGGGAGGCGGGGCCGCCGCGAGCAGAGG
>NW_021865767.1:0-869 GCF_006229205.1 Suricata suricatta | reverse complement strand
TCACCAGATGGCATCAGGTCAGAAATCCAGGGAGTGCATTTAAATAAAAGGGGAAGATGCAAGCACTTGGTTTAGTTTTTATTATTTACTGCTGGCTGTTCTTCCTCTGAACTACCTTTAACAAAATCGATGCAAAAAGCAAAATATAAATTAGAGAGATGTAGTCTTTATACTTTAGAAACTTAAACTCTGAATATTTCACTAGAAATGAAAGTTTACATATTTTCTGTTGGAAAGAAATCAATACCTGAAATCCTTTATTTCAGTTCTAAACTTTAAAACTTTGTCAGTCTTATTATTTACCTATTAATGGACTACTTAAGGTGGAGGAAAACTTACCTTGTACCAACATACCTTCCAGATAGACAGTTGTGTTAAAGGTAAAGCAATGCAAATATTTTTAAATGTTTTTAAAAAACATATAAATATAATTCTGAATGAGAATAAACTTTCTAAGTTTAGAAGCAAAGAAAAAACATTAATCTCCTTAGTCCATAGCTTCTTGAATACATAGCACATACTAGCTTTACTGAAGGGAGTGAGAACCCAGATAATTTTTCTGGATAGGGTAAGGGGCTAGTGTGCAAAACCCTTTAGGCTGCCTTTCCTTCTGCAGTGAATTCTCAAAGACACTCATCTTTCTATCTCTTGGACAACTAATTCATTCTTTAAAAAAAAAAAACTTCATTGAAGTATAATTGCATCCAAAGAACTGCACATGTTTAATGTGTACAATTTGATGGGTTTGGACTTATAAGAATACTCACGAAACCACCACAATCAAGGTAATAGACATATCCAATCCCCTCTACAGTTGCATCCCTTTGTCTTGGTTTTTGGGTTTTGTTTCGTGGTGAGAACACCCAATA
>NW_021865766.1:0-869 GCF_006229205.1 Suricata suricatta | reverse complement strand
GCAGGTCCTGCTCAGTCAGGGGACACATGCCTGCTGTGTGGATTCCCAGACTCATTGCCCTTCACAGGACACTGTCATCCCCTCAGCCACCCAGGTGCCCCAGAAAGTGGAAGTTTAGACTCAAAGCAAGAAGCCAGATGGCCACTTGGAGGAGTGAGTGGCACTAAAGGCTATTTGGAGAAGGCTATCACCAGACTTTATGGGTGACCTCAGTGTTTTCAAGGCAGAGTCTGGGGCCTTCCACTGTGCTCCACAGCCCTCCCCACCCCCCAGGATAACCCTGCCTCGCTCCACACCAGGATAGAAACTGTGATGTGGATTCAAACTGCTGATTTCACCCTTAGGTACACACTACTAGCTTCCTTCTCACCGGGCACCGCCATCACAGATCTTAGTCATGTAACCGCCAAGTGCTTGCCCTGGGCTTTGGGGAGGCTGGGAACACCCCTGATCCCAGGGTGTAGGGGTCTAAGCCAGCCATGGCGGTCATGGTGCCCTTCCATGGGAGAAAGTGTGTCACGGGGTCTGTGGCTCACTGGTACAAAGGTCACCTTGACTTGGAAGCAACATCACCTTCTGGGAAGGGCAGAGCAGGGGCTGGAGAGGAGAGGGGCCTCAGTGCCACCAAGCCCCCTGCCCCGAGACCTCTTCCCACAGAGGTGACACACTGTCCTCACAGTGCAGACCATTCCGAGTGAGGCTTGGCCCCAGAGTGAGGGGCAGGGAGGAGGTCACGGCAGAGGGGCGGGGAGGAAGGTGCCGAGGGGCGGGAAGGAGGGCACTGAAGAGCAGGGAGGAGGGTGTCAAGGAGGGGCACCCCGGCATCCAACAAGCAGGTTGTTGGGTCGCACTTTGAGAAGTGGATGCAT
>NW_021865765.1:0-869 GCF_006229205.1 Suricata suricatta | reverse complement strand
GGAAACGTATGGAACAGAGTCTGTATGAGCATGTGGATTTCCCCAGGTCACCCTGGTATCTTGTGATTTCTCTTCTCAGGAGTAAGGAGCAGCGAGGTTGGGGTTGAGGAGACCAGAGTATTTTTGTTCACATCACTTGTGCAAGGCCTCCTTCTAAAGGGGCCTGACCCACATGGGGAAGGGGCAGAACTGTGGGATGAGACGGTCTGGTCAAGGCCTGGTGGGGGGAGGGAGGGCTCAGAACTCAGCAGTTCCTCCCTTCAGTCAGTGGTCGGGACCCCAGGACTGTGGTCAGAGGTGGAGTCTGGAGAGGGCTGGGGGTGAGGGGGAGTGTGGAGAGTCTCTGTGGGGGGCAGACACCTGCTTCATCCTGGGTTGGGGAGGGCTGGGCCTGAGGAAGACAGTGAGCAGCTGGCTGGAAGCCCTTTGCTCTGGCTGCTCGGAGTCTCTCTCACCCTGGTCACTTGATTCTCTTACTTTTCCTGTCAGCGAGGAAGCTGTTTACTCCCAGAAAGTCATTTATTCCCCGATAAGATCAACCTCATTGTTAACCAGAATTCTCACTTCCTGCCCGGGAGGGGGGAAAGGGTGAGATTCCAGCACTCAGAGTCCCATCAACTTTCAATGTGAGGGATGTTCTAGGAACACAAGGTCCAGCAACTGTTGTCCCACAAGCGGGAAAACTGAGGCCCCAAGAGAGAAAGAGTCAGGGAAAGAGTCCGGTTATAGCTGAGCCCCAGTCCAGCCTCTTGAGAGTCTCAGGCCAGGGTCCCTCTGCCCCCCATCCAAGCACCCACAATTCCACGATCTGGCTTTGGATTTTATGATTCAACCTGCTATCCTAGGAAAACATGCTAGCGAAACATTGT
>NW_021865764.1:0-869 GCF_006229205.1 Suricata suricatta | reverse complement strand
CAGGTGTACCAAATCCCAGCAGCAGTGCTGAGTGGCTTTGCAGGACTCCTAGCACTTTGAAGGAAAAACAAGGTCTTCTGAATTGTAGATGTATAAATATCACTGGTAAAGTGATGAAAACAACATAATTTACCAATATGTTCTAACAACAAGGACGAGGAGTCTGGCACACTGCTTCCTGGCCAGCCCAGAGCAGAGGCTTCACCAACCTTATTACCTTCTTGATACCAAGGAGTATATTTTGACAAAAGCTTTTGCAAAGCAGAAATTCCTTCTCAGGTTGTGACTTTTCACAACTCCCTGCCAGTTCAGCCCCATGTAATCACCATGACAATCTACATTCCAAGCAAAGTAGCCGAAATACTAGCAGGAGAAAGGAAAAGAGAAAACTCCCATTGTTACCCTGGCCCCTGCCGGGGAGACAAATGACATCAGGGATCTCATCTGTCTACCATCTCCCTGGCTACAGGTGCCTGGCACTTGAGGATACACTGTAAAGTTCTATACGAAAACTTCCTTACACATGATTCACTGCAATTAAAACTACCTGAAAATATATACTTTTTACTTGTGAACAGTCATTCACATTAAAATGTAATTTTAAAAAATTTTTTATTTACATAGTTTCTTACCAAGTTGGTTTCCATATAACGCCCAGTGCTCTTCCCCACAAATGCCCCTCTCCATGACCATCACCCGCCTTCCACTTCCCCCCTCCCTCCTCAGCCCTCAGTTTGTTCTCAGGATTCAAAAGTCTCTCATGATTTGCCTCACTCCCTCTCTCCAACCCTTCCCCACCCCCTTTCCCCTTCCCATGTCCCCTATTAGGTTTCTCCTGTTAGACCTATGAGTGACAACATATGGTATCT
>NW_021865763.1:0-869 GCF_006229205.1 Suricata suricatta | reverse complement strand
TTGGGCATCCATAATAAAGCAGCTCACTATTTTTAGATTTCTCTGGATGAATGTTCCCAGAGCACAGAGCCTTCTTTATGTCTCTGCACAAATTTTGTTCTGAGTGAGAGCCAAGGTTGGAAAAGCTCTGTCTACACCCGCAACTATGTAATTTAAGGGTCTGTTGTTGGCCCTGCTGGTAAGAGCATGCCCTTGAAAGTACACTGACACGTGAGGAACCACAGCCTGAAACAGTACCCGCTTGTGACTCTGTTTGCACATCATCGCTCACTGCTGTGTCCTAAAACCTTGGTGACAGTCTGATGAGGTGTGTTCCCAAGTCTGCCCAGAGGATGCCTCGTGTGTTCTCACCCACGGCACACAGAGGAAAGCTTCCTCAGACAGAAGATCTACGGTCAAGATGAGAGGGTGTGAGGGGACAGCGACCCTGGAGAGTGATGGAGTCTTGTTCCCTGTTCAGGAAAGGTCATATTCCTCAGCGCTTGAGAAAGGACTTCCGCCACTAAGCACAACTCACTTGGTCTCGAGTACACGGTCAAACAAAGGATTAGATTATGCAGGTTTATTTGGAAATGTCTGTTTCTGCTCTGAAAATGTACTTTTAAAAGCTTTGGATAAAGGGGCATCTGGGTGGTTCAGTTGGTTAAGGGTCCGACTCTTGACTTTGGCTCAGGTCATGATCTCATGGTTCGTGAGTTTGAGCCCTGCATTGAGCTCTGCCCTGATAGGGCGGGGCCTACTTGAGATTCTCTCTTTCTCCCTTTGTTCCTTCCCCCCTGCTCTCTCTCTCAAAAAATAAGTAAACTTTGAAAAAGTAAGTGTTCAGTAAAAGTGTGCAGAAATCTATGGCCTAAAATATTTTTTAAAAA
>NW_021865762.1:0-869 GCF_006229205.1 Suricata suricatta | reverse complement strand
CCTTCAGGAGCGGACCCTGGAGGCGTCGGACTAGATCTGTGACTGCGGTCACTCTGGCTGGCGGGGAGGCACGGCCACGGACCACCAGCAGGTGGCGCCAGAGACCGGGTCCGCAGCGGTGCCAGGCTGCCAGGCGGCCTTGCTGGGCCCCATCCGAGTTCTGTAGGCTGTGAATCAGTGTCGAGTCTGCCATTCTGAAGCCACTTAGAAATTCCCAAAATAGTTCGTGTACGAGGTCAGGCTTATTATCCACCCCCTCCTCTGCGGTATCGATCCCTCGATGTCTCTGGACAGAGGGTGACCTGGGCACACACGCCCTCCCCACCCCACACACGCTGTGTTGAGTCTGTGTCCCGTGTCCTGCAGGCCTGGCTTCTCCCTCCCCACGTGCGTGGCGTCTGTCTGCCGCGGGGACTCCTCCAGCCCGGCCACCTGCTACAGGAGAGGACGGGCCTTCGTCCTGTGGGGCCTCACGGACGTCCATGCTCCCCCAGGAAGGAGATGCTCGGCTCACACGAAGACCGAATCGTCAGGAAGGCAGGGCTGTTCTCCAGAGCCCAGACGGCCCTTAGCAGGCCTCCACCCTCCGTCCCCTTCCTGGGGCCCACGCCTCCACAGAGCCCTCTTTATTCGCCCTGAAGGGTGAGACGGCCATGTGACGGCATCAACCAGGAAGCCCGTCCCCATCAGCCATCGCTGGTGGCTGGCCTGCGGCCTGTGCCTTCTCTAAGGACTCAGGGCCATGAAACTGTGTGGCGAGGGTCCACAGCGGCCAAGCCAGCACAAGAAAAGGGGGTGTTCTGGATTGCAGCCCGGTGCTGCCTCCCCTTCCTGGGTGCAGGGGCGGGGTCCAGGGGTGGGGTCCTGGG
>NW_021865761.1:0-869 GCF_006229205.1 Suricata suricatta | reverse complement strand
ACGTGGAAAAAGATAAAATTGGACCATTGCCTCATACTTTATAAGAAAATAAAGTCTAGATGGAGGAAAGGCTGAAATGCAAAAACTGAAACAACAAAGGTATCAGAAAAAAACACCAGAGAATTTATATACATATATATATGTGTATATATATGTAAAACACATCTTGCTGTGGACAAGCCTTCATCAGTATTGTAAAGCAGACAAATAAATATGTAAAACAAGAAGCTCTAGAAGAAAATACTAATAACCTCCAGCTTTTTTACCTCATCTTTATCAGACTATGATTGAAAATTGAATATATTTAAGATACACAACATGTTTTGACACACATATACATTGTGAAATGATTAACACAATCAAGCCAATTAACATATTCATCCCCTCATCTAGTCACCCTTTTTTGGTGCTGATGAGAATCCTTGAGATCTACTCTCAGCAAATTTCAAGTATACAATACATTATTTTTTAAATGTTTATTTATTTATTTTTCAGAGAGAGAGGATGGCAGGAAGGGCAGACAGAAGAGAGAGAGAGAATCCCAGGCAGGCTCTGTGATGTCAGTGCATGAACCATGAGATCACGACCTGAGCTGAAATCAAGTCCAAGGCTTAATAGACTGTGCCACCCAGGCACCCCTCAAGTATATAATATATCATTATGAATTCTAGTAACCATAGTATACATTAGGTTTCCGGAATTTATCTTATAGCTGAAAAATTGTACCCTTTGACCAATATCTTCCCATTTCTCCCATTCTCGGTCTTTAGTAATTACTGATCTTTTATTTATTTTTTTATTTTAGTTTTTTAGGGGTGCCTGGGTGGCTCAGTTGGTTAAGCGTCTTACTTCAGCTCAGGTCATGATCT
>NW_021865760.1:0-869 GCF_006229205.1 Suricata suricatta | reverse complement strand
AGAGCTCTGTAGTTCCCAATCATCCAGACAAATGTAGAATTTTTCTCCATAGGAGTCTCACATTTAATATAATTTTTTTAATGTTTATATGTTTTTGAGAGAGAGTGCACACAATCAGGGGAGGGGCAGAGAGAGAGGGAGACACAGAATCCAAAACAGGCTCCAGGCTCTGAGCTGTCAGCACAGAGGAGGCTCACATTTTAAGAAAGATGTTGGCAATCTGGAGTGGGTTTAGAATAAATCAATATAGTAAGGAATCTGGAAACCTTGTCATTTGATAAGAAGTTAAGGACTTGGTGATTGTTAGCCTCAAAAGAAAAAAGAGTGTGCAATATGCTTATCATGTACTGTTTGGAAGGATGAAGTGAAAGGGAGGTAACCGTGCTAGACCACTGGGTAAAAAAGAAGAATGCAGGTAACTAGCAATAACCAGCAATGGGCTCATTCATAATGTAAAATGCTTCCTAGTGCAACAGCAGAGGCTAGATGGTCATATTACAGATCACTTTTGTACAAGCGCTTTTAACGTAAGGTCATACATAAGCTTCATGTTGTAAGTGAAGTAAAATTAAATATACATGCTTTTTAAATGTATAATTATGTAAATACTTCTATATAAATACGTGTAATTTATGTGCCCTATTTCTGTTCCCTTCCATTTACATGCAAAAATTTTTATGGCAAAATATGTTTTTGATGTTTTACTTTAAACATGGATTTCATTATGTAAATTTAGCATCCTGTTATATAATGGCATCTAAAATAGTATCATATTCGTGGGAATTAACAAAAATATATCTGACATATGTGTACACGCATCTCTTTCTGTTCATATTGAACTTAGCTTAAGTTGGCAGATGACAAAGGAA
>NW_021865759.1:0-1740 GCF_006229205.1 Suricata suricatta | reverse complement strand
AGTACTCCATTGTGTATATATACCACATCTTCTTGATCCGTTCATCAGGTGATGGACATTTAGACACTACTTGTTTCTACCATAAAGAAGAAAATAATCATCCTTAATCCCTACCAGGAATAACCGGCCAAACCCAGACACCCCACCCCCACCCCAGTTGGCCACGTGTCCCACTCATCCCTACCTGGCCTGTGCCTCCCTGTTGCCAGGTGCTGACCCTGGCCAGCAACGAGAGGATCCCCCTGAATCCCACCATGAGGCTGCTTTTTGAGATCAGCCACCTGCGCACGGCCACCCCCGCCACGGTCTCCAGAGCAGGTAATCAATCACCCTTGAATACAGGTGGCCCCTGGCGTCTCATGTCACGGGCTGGCTCCAAACAGGAGCTCTGAACGGGACCAGGCATGCATCATGGGAAACTCGGGCCTGATTCCCAGCCCGAATCTGTGTCCACGAGGGCCAGCAGGTGCTCTGAGGCCAGGACCAGGAGATTCTCTGAATTCAGAGATGGGGAGCGAGAGGCCCCTGAGCTGGACAACTATCTCTGCCCAGAAGTGCCTCGAATCAGGCTCGTTTTAGGCCACTTCTAGCCTCTGCGTCGCTGGTGATGACCAAGCATCGAAGTCCTCACCACCTCCTGGTGAGAGATGACAGCTTGATGCTGAACTTACCTTCTTCGGATTCTGTGTCTCCCTCTCTCTGCCCCTCCCCTGCTCACGTGCTCGCTCGCGCTCTCTCTCTCTCTCTTTCTCTCTCTCTTCCTTTCCTAGGGCTGATGCTCCAACCCACCATGAACTTGATGTCTTTAAAGACAGCAGGACATGGATTCCCTCCCTAGGGGACCCTGCCTTGCTCCTTCCCTCTCAGGCTTGCGGCCCCGTGACTCCAACCTCCACCCCCATGTTCACGTGGCCTTCTCCTCTGTGGGTGTCTTATCTCTTCTGTCTCTTCTTGGGACACCCTTGTAAATGTCCCATCCAGATAAGATGATCCCGTCATGAGACCCCTAATCACATATGCAGAGGAAGGCACTTTTGCTGAGGAAGGTCGTGTTCACAGGCTCCAGGGCTCTGCGCAGGGACATAGGCTTCTCGGGGCCACCTTGCAGCCTGCCTCACACTTGCGCAGCCATGGCGAGGATGTGTTATCCCGGCCTCCCTTCCTCCCAAGCCTGGACTTGGCCCTCCCAGCCCTCCCAGCACTGCTTTCTCTCAGCCGTTCTCAGTCTATCGGATCTCAATCCCGCTGGCCCTCTCAGACCTCCTCCAGGCTCCTGTTTCTTTAAAGTCCAGTCCTCTGTACATTTTCGACACAGAGAAATGAACTCTGTGGGCTCAGGAATAGAGGGACGTTCATGGAAACTTCGCTGAACCATATTCTTGACGTTGCCAGGAATCCTGTACATGAATCCCGCGGACCTGGGCTGGAACCCTCCAGTGAGTAGCTGGATCGACCAGAGGGAAGTCCAGACAGAGAGAGCCAACCTCAGCATCCTGTTTGACAAGTACGTCCCCACGTGCTTGGACACACTCCGGACCAGGTAGGCCGGGGAACAAGGAAGGTGATGCTTTAGCTTTTTTTTTTTTTTTTAAATCTTTTGAATGTTTATTTTTGAGAGACAGAGCACGAGTTGGAGAGGGGCAGAGAGAGAGAAGGAGACACAGAATAGGAAGCAGACTCCAGGCTCTGAGATCATGACCTGAGTCGAAGTCAGATGCTTAACCAACCGAGCCACCCAGG
>NW_021865758.1:0-869 GCF_006229205.1 Suricata suricatta | reverse complement strand
CTGCTATAGATATGATTTAAAACTGCTAAGAGTCTAAATATGAAACCAAACTAGATGCTATTTGGAAGATGGGCTAATTCAAGAAGATCTTTTGGCACAATTAGGAGCCATTATTTCTTATTTTTTCAGATTTGATTCCATTAGTAAAGTGAAATTCTCATTGTGTTAACACATTCATAAAACCAGGAACTACTGAGGAAAGTGAGAAGTAAATACAAACCATCTGGGCATAGTCATATTTTCTAAATAAATTTATTTGTAATAGTAGTCACTAAGAAATTAACAAGATCTTCCTTGACTTACAAGGGGGCTATGTCCCATAAACACATCATAAGTGGAAAATATCGGAAGTCAAAAATGCGTTTATAGGGAGAGGCAAGATGGCAGAGAAGTAGGGAGCTCTATACTTTTCACCCGCCTGCATCTCTCAAACAAAGAAGGACTGAAGCCATAAGACAAGGAACCGAAACAGTCTGGCAGGAAAAGATACAGACTCCGCTAAGAACACAGCCATATAGGTGCATGATTATGAACTGGGAAAGATAAAAACAGGCCTGGTCACAGAGGCACGGAGAGGAGGGAGCCCCCTCTGGGGAGAGCTGCAGAGAGGCAAGGGAAGAAAAAGAGAGGCTCACCACTTATAGAGCTGTCTCTGGGGTACAGAAAAACTTTGGCCTGGGATGGAGAAGGATCCTATCATCCCATCAGTAACTGCCGGGCATTCAGGGCCTTTCTCTAGCTGTGGCGCTTTCCATGGGCTGGGCGCCCCAATCCCAAGTGGTGCCAGGAGAAACTGCTCCCCTTCTCCCCCTACATGATCCCCAGCTAGAAAGCTGCCTGGCCTTCGGGAGTACATTTCAGGTGGTATC
>NW_021865757.1:0-869 GCF_006229205.1 Suricata suricatta | reverse complement strand
CAGGGTGCGGCGAGTCCCCGAGTGCCTCCTGGGGTGCCAGCTGACATCGGTGTGGGCTCTGCACCTGTAAATGTCGAACATCGCATGGACGGACAGACGGACGGACATGGGCCCGGCAGGCGGAGGGGCTGTAGACTGTAGAGTGCCCCCACCCCCCAGGACAGGGCTGGCTCTCCGAGGCTCAGTGAGCACTCAGCGGGGGCAGCAGGAGGCGCTGGCCCCCAAGCCCAGCCCCGAGGGCTCTGGGAAGGCGCCTGGCCAGGTCGCTGGGCGCTGAGGAGGACAGGCCTGCAGGGGGGCTTGTCATTGGCTGTAATGATGGAAAACTGCCAGCGTGTTTGTGAGGGGCAGCGAGAGCCGGCGCCCTGATCAGCCGCCAGCGAGTCCCTGCAGTCGGGGTGCCAGCCCCCCATCCCCAGCGGCAGGAACGGGGCGGCCCCCGTGGCCCCCAGCAGCCGCACCAGCCCGACGAAGGACTGGACTCCTGCCTGGTCCCCGCCCCCAGTGGCTGCGGCGGGACCCGGGAACTCAGAGGAAGAGCCTGGGATGACCCGACCTCAGGGCTGGGGCTCCGCACTGGCCGTCACCGCCCTGCTGGGGACCTCAGCACCTCTCCATCTCTCAGAATGCGCGTCTCTGACGGCTGCGCGTCTCTGACAGGTGCAGGACCTCGGTGCCTGCCGCGTGTGGGCTGTGCCCACCTGCACACCCTCCCCGTGTCGTGTCCCCGCAAACCCCCCAGGCACCAAGAGACAAACAGGGGTCCCCAGGGCTCGCCGACTGACCGAGGGCTGGGGCTCGAGCCGCGACCCCGGGGCCTGTGCTGCTGTCCCCACCGCACGAGGGAGCCGGGAGTGGGCGCCCTGAAC
>NW_021865756.1:0-869 GCF_006229205.1 Suricata suricatta | reverse complement strand
CAACTTTGTCAAGTTCTACACTTTAAATATAGGAAACTTGTCAATTACATCTCAACAAAGTTGATTTTTAAAACCTCAAAATCTATAACAATGATCTGCTAAATGTATTATCCATGAAGTTCATGGAGTATTTTACAGTAATGTTTTACAAAGGATCAGCATTACTAGAATGTAATGGGGTGGGGGGAAGCATTAACAGTATTAATTTTCAATTCCTGGCTCTGATAGGAAAGAGACTTTTAAAGTAAAAATCTTACCATTTAATTAGTCTCTTACCAGTTTCAAATAAGAAGTATGAATTTAAGTTCCCAACAGTAGGATTGCTTTTAATTAGTCTCTCACCACTTTCAAATAAGAAGTATGAATTTAAGTCCTCAACAGTAGGATTGTTTTCCCTTAAATGTTCATTTACTTTTTGAGTAAAGTATTCAGAAAATTCTTTTCCTAAATGATTGTATGGGACCTGAATATTATTTTAAGTATAATGGATGATAGCTCTTAAATTTTCTATTTGAAGTCCTTTCATATTCCAATCCACATGTTAAAACTCTAGTTTCCTTTAAACATGAGTAGAGTATTTTAAATTATAGTAAAGAAAAAAATCACTGTCCTTTTTGTTGGAAATTCCAAGTATACTAAGAATGTAATAGTGCTTAAAGACATTATAATTTTGAGTTAAAAACTTGCTAAAGTGTTTGAAAAGAGAATGATGATACAGTCATGAGAAATGAATCACAGGCATGAGAGAAAAGTATTGATCTGATCATCATGAGTGAGAATAAGTGCCTGAATTATTCAATGACAATGGATTTAGAGCTTTTAGTTGAAACTGGTTTGTTTTCAAAATTTCATCACTTCATTTTGACAAA
>NW_021865755.1:0-869 GCF_006229205.1 Suricata suricatta | reverse complement strand
GGTGTGAGGTAGTATCTCAGTGTGGTTTTGATTTGTATTTCCCTGATGATGAGTGATGCTGAGCATCGCTTCATGTGCCTATTGGCCATCTGGATGGCCTCTTTGGAGGAGCGTCTCTTCAGGTCTTCTGCCCATTTCTTCACTGGGTTATTCGTTTTTTGGGTATTTAGTTTAGTGAGTTCCTTGTAGATTTTGGATATTAGCCCTTTATCTGATATGCCATTTGCCACTATCTTTTCCCAATCTGTATGTTGTCTATTAGTTTTTTTGATTGTTGCCTTTGCATTGCAGAAGCTTTTTTATCTTGGTGAGGTCCCAGTAGTTCATTTTTGTTCCTGATTCCCTTGCCTTTGGGGATGTGTCGAGGAGGAAACTGCTGCAATTGAGGTCAAGGAGGCTGCTTCCTGCTTTCTCCTCTAGGGTTTTGATGGTTTGCTGTCTCACATTCAGGTCCTTTATTCATTTTGAGTTTATTTTTGTGAATGGTGTAAGAAAGTGGTCTAGTTTCATTCTTCTGCATGTTGCTGTCCATTTCTCCCAGCACCACCTGTTGAAGAGGTTGTCTTTTTTCCATTGGATATTCTTTCCTGTTTTGTTGATGATTTATTGGCTATACACTTGTGGGTCCAGTTCTGGGCTCTCTATTCTATTTCATTGGTCCATGTGCTGCTTTTGTGCCAATACCATACTCTCTTGATAATGACAGCTTTGTAGTAGAGGCTAAAGTCTGGGATTGTGATGCCTCCCATTTTGGTTTTCTTCTTCAGTATTACTTTGGCTATTCGGGTCTTTTGTGGTTCCATATGAAGTTGAGAATAGGTTGTTCTAGCTTTGAGAAGAATGCTGGTGCAATTTTGATGGGGATTGCA
>NW_021865754.1:0-869 GCF_006229205.1 Suricata suricatta | reverse complement strand
GGATTACTCAGAAGAGCTCAAAGAGCAATCCATAGATTGTGCCGACAGACAGAAAGCTGGGATTATGATGAGAAAGTAAGTCTGTGACATGCACAGATCCCACATGGCCTAGCATTTTAGAAGTCAGTAGTAATATTTCTTAAATCAATTAGACATTTTACGATAAGCCAGCGCAGCAGCCCTCCAGTGGGGAGGCTGCACCCAAGGACCTGAGTTTGTGAGCAGCCTGGGAGCACTCAGGTACTCCCGGAAGCAGACTCCGAGGTGGTGATTTGTGGCAGCTGATTTAACAAGGAAGGAGAAACCAGTGATTTCAGGTGAGTTTCCAGCTGCTACCTAGACTGCTGGGGGCTCTGGAGTATAAACAGCACCTCACAGTTTGCCAGTCTTCCCTTGGGCCAAGGGAGCAGGGTTCACACCCATGCAGCTGTCAGTCGATGGCTACAGGCCTGCAAGGGAAGGCACAGAAACTTCTTGGTGCTTTCGGCTCTTGTGTGCTTGCAGCTCAAGTGACTTCAGTAGCTCAAGGAAAATCTTCAGAAGCGAGCTGTGGGTTCTGGTCATTTGAACAAAATACCCAGCAACTGGAGGAGGATGCACACAACGGTAAGTGTGACCCAAGGGATCTACGGGGAGGGCGCCTCACGAAGTCTGCCATCACCCTGGGCCCATCACCCTGGGTGACTCTGCAGTTGAGTTGTTCAGCTTTGCCTATCAATGCAAGGATGAGGAAGGTGCCAAGTGGCCCCAGTTCCAGACCCCATTCACTTACCAGGCCTGCGACTTGGGTAAGGAATTAACAACTCAGGACCTCAGTTTTCTCCTCCATCAAACAGGGCCCTACAATCTCTGCCTGACCTAACTCACGG
>NW_021865753.1:0-869 GCF_006229205.1 Suricata suricatta | reverse complement strand
GCAAAAAAACCTAAAGGAAATATGTATAACACCAAATAAATGACATATTTATAGAATATAGACATGTTGGGCTTAATTTATATTTTCAATTCAGATAAGTATATGATGTTTATTCAGAATTGTTTTCAACTTTAGAGTAAATTCTGTAACACCCTCCACACCTCTGTATTTATCTGATTGTTTTTAACTTTGGCCATTTGAAATAGGACTTGAAATATGTGGTCCTCACAGGATTTGTTTTTGACGCTTGTATCCAGGTACAGAACAAGTCAACTCCTCTGTAATCTGCTTATGAAAACAACTCTTGGTGTCGTTCAAACTGACTTGAGATCCTGCCTGCTGTCTATGTGTAAGTGCCCATTATTTTGAAATAGCAAAAGTAGTAGCTCTATATTACTACTGATAATGGGCAAGTGAGTTCATGATCAGTAGAAATCACAAATAAAGTTGTAAAATAATCACAAAGGCTAATTACTATAGATGAACATGACATTCTGATGTCTTATTTGGTTAACAACCAAGACATTCTAGTTCTTGAATGAGTCTTCATATAAATAGCTTCTAGGGTAGATAAAGCCCTGTCTATACCCAAAACAATTCCATTTTCTTTCTTTCAAGGATTGAGAATGAAGTTTTTCAATAATAATAAATAATATTATAACTAATATTAAAAAATAAACTAAGTTATACATGTTAAGAACAAAATTCAACTGAGTTTTAAAGATCTTACTGGTTTTATTCAATGATTCATGAATTGGGCAGAATCCAATCTAGCATACTGAAAGGAGTTCAGAGGAGCTGTAGAATATAAGAGACTTTTATAGTAAGGAGAGAGTAGAAGCAAAGAAGTTATACTAGGTAAAAAAAAA
>NW_021865752.1:0-869 GCF_006229205.1 Suricata suricatta | reverse complement strand
GCAAAAAAACCTAAAGGAAATATGTATAACACCAAATAAATGACATATTTATAGAATATAGACATGTTGGGCTTAATTTATATTTTCAATTCAGATAAGTATATGATGTTTATTCAGAATTGTTTTCAACTTTTGAGTAAATTCTGTAACACCCTCCACACCTCTGTATTTATCTGATTGTTTTTAACTTTGGCCATTTGAAATAGGACTTGAAATATGTGGTCCTCACAGGATTTGTTTTTGACGCTTGTATCCAGGTACAGAACAAGTCAACTCCTCTGTAATCTGCTTATGAAAACAACTCTTGGTGTCGTTCAAACTGACTTGAGATCCTGCCTGCTGTCTATGTGTAAGTGCCCATTATTTTGAAATAGCAAAAGTAATAGCTCTATATTACTACTGATAATGGGCAAGTGAGTTCATGATCAGTAGAAATCACAAATAAAGTTGTAAAATAATCACAAAGGCTAATTACTATAGATGAACATGACATTCTGATGTCTTATTTGGTTAACAACCAAGACATTCTAGTTCTTGAATGAGTCTTCATATAAATAGCTTCTAGGGTAGATAAAGCCCTGTCTATACCCAAAACAATTCCATTTTCTTTCTTTCAAGGATTGAGAATGAAGTTTTTCAATAATAATAAATAATATTATAACTAATATTAAAAAATAAATTAAGTTATACATGTTAAGAACAAAATTCAACTGAGTTTTAAAGATCTTACTGGTTTTATTCAATGATTCATGAATTGGGCAGAATCCAATCTAGCATACTGAAAGGAGTTCAGAGGAGCTGTAGAATATAAGAGACTTTTATAGTAAGGAGAGAGTAGAAGCAAAGAAGTTATACTAGGTAAAAAAAAA
>NW_021865751.1:0-869 GCF_006229205.1 Suricata suricatta | reverse complement strand
TCTGCTTACAACCCAGGCTGCTGCCCGTCACAGACACCCTTGTGTCTACAGGAATCTTAGGCATCTTGCTATCTCTGGCTATCTCCTGGACCAATAAAACTGGGAATTCACCAAGATTTCAAGAGACGGTGCCTAAAGGCAGATGCAGATTGTAAATTCCCAGGCCACTGGTTGTCCTGGGAGTTGAGCCTCAACAAAAGTTAAATAAACCGATTCTTTCTCTTCTTGTTCTCTTTAACATAAAAGCTTTTCTACACACTAAGTATTATGGTGAAAAGGACTATGTGTGAAGTAAAGTGTCTGACCTTTCTTTTCTGTTTCTTTCCTTTAATCATATTTATCTTCCAGACTTTGTCCCATTGCCCACATTTTCCTCACAAAAACAGAACACTGAACCTTTGGAACATGTTCTCCAAGGTTTTCGGCAAATCATTCCTGCCACGTTTTCAAGATCAGTCATATGCTACCATAATAGAGCCAGACTCTGGTGCCAAGGAGTGAAAGAAACAGTCTATGAAAATTTCAAACTAGAAAATCATTGGAATTAATATTTTCTTGTCAAAATGAATTTTTTGTCTTCTTCAGAAGGTGTATGAGGTTTAGGAGACAACATTGAGGAATTGAAGTCTTAGGACCTGCTAATTTCTTATCTCCTCAACACAAAATATGAGAATAAAAAGGGAACTTGAGACTTTTTATCAGGCCAATTCAGAAATGTATTTTAGGCATGATAGTAATAATAGTAACATAGTAAAAAAAAATAGTAGGCAT
Source organism: Suricata suricatta (assembly GCF_006229205.1). Lineage (NCBI taxonomy): Eukaryota > Metazoa > Chordata > Mammalia > Carnivora > Herpestidae > Suricata > Suricata suricatta. Next base: position 98 of record NW_021865751.1, on the reverse strand, counting down.
AATAGGAAACCACAATGTAACATTTACATCAACAAGCTTTAAAAAAACCAATTTGTATTATAAGAGTGATACATGTTTATTATGGAAAACTAGGAAAT
>NW_021865750.1:0-869 GCF_006229205.1 Suricata suricatta | reverse complement strand
GCCTGTGATAAGAGGGAAAAATCTTATTTTTCATTCTTTATCTTTCTATTTCTCTAGGGCAGAGACTCTGCCTACAACCTTATCTTGATATTCCCCTTGTGTATTACAGACCTTGAATACATATTTGTTGAATTAGTGGACAAATTGGCAGCATTATCTCTTTCTCTAATTAACCAAGTGACCTAATGCCAAGCAGCGCTCTCCCTCCCTCCCTCCCCAGCCTGTCTTGCTATTAATGGCACAGGGGCCAGCTGCAGAGTGATGGAGACAGCTGTCTGCAAATTACTGGTATGGGGTAGAGAAGAGGCCCAGGACGTCTGAATGACCTATCAATTGGATAATCCACTTGTGCTTAATTGAGAACAAGATTCAATTAACACATTTGTACAGTGTTCATCTGAAAAATTCCAAAAAATTTAAAATCATGAAGGAATTATGCAACTCAGATCCATGGTGCATGAATCTGTTCCTGGATGAGTGAAGTTACTTAATGTGGGTTAATAGGAGTGATTGACTTTCTTAGCTGAAGTCAGACGGGTAACAGGAAGAAGGTGGTATTTGAAAGGCTAAGCTGAGTGAAGCCATGAAGTTTATCCAAACTTAATTTAAAACAGAAGGTTCAGATCTTGTGAATTTTGACACATACATATATGGAAAGAAGGAAACACACTTTTTAAATACCACTATTTTAGGTAGCATAAAGTCTTTAGCTCAAACTTTTAAAACCCAATATAGTCAGATGTACAAATGATGGTTCTATCTCCTGGGATGGCCTAAAGAAGTGCATATTTGTTCAACATTTTAAGATCCTCAAATTGAAAGTGCTGTGTAAATACTGGGCCAGATTCGCTCGCCATGTGTCTCCCTGT
>NW_021865749.1:0-869 GCF_006229205.1 Suricata suricatta | reverse complement strand
GCAGGTCCTGCTCAGTCAGGGGACACATGCCTGCTGTGTGGATTCCCAGACTCATTGCCCTTCACAGGACACTGTCATCCCCTCAGCCACCCAGGTGCCCCAGAAAGTGGAAGTTTAGACTCAAAGCAAGAAGCCAGATGGCCACGTGGAGGAGTGAGTGGCACTAAAGGCTATTTGGAGAAGGCTATCACCAGACTTTGTGGGTGACCTCAGTGTTTTCAAGGCAGAGTCTGGGGCCTTCCACTGTGCTCCACAGCCCTCCCCACCCCCCAGGATAACCCTGCCTCGCTCCACACCAGGATAGAAACTGTGATGTGGATTCAAACTGCTGATTTCACCCTTAGGTACACACTACTAGCTTCCTTCTCACCGGGCACCGCCATCACAGATCTTAGTCATGTAACTGCCAAGTGCTTGCCCTGGGCTTTGGGGAGGCTGGGAACACCCCTGATCCCAGGGTGTAGGGGTCTAAGCCAGCCATGGCGGTCATGGTGCCCTTCCATGGGAGAAAGTGTGTCACGGGGTCTGTGGCTCACTGGTACAAAGGTCACCTTGACTTGGAAGCAACATCACCTTCTGGGAAGGGCAGAGCAGGGGCTGGAGAGGAGAGGGGCCTCAGTGCCACCAAGCCCCCTGCCCCGAGACCTCTTCCCACAGAGGTGACACACTGTCCTCACAGTGCAGACCATTCCGAGTGAGGCTTGGCCCCAGAGTGAGGGTCAGGGAGGAGGTCACGGCAGAGGGGCGGAGAGGAAGGTGCCGAGGGGCGGGAAGGAGGACACTGAAGAGCAGGGAGGAGGGTGTCAAGGAGGGGCACCCCGGCATCCAACAAGCAGGTTGTTGGGTCGCACTTTGAGAAGTGGATGCAT
>NW_021865748.1:0-1740 GCF_006229205.1 Suricata suricatta | reverse complement strand
ACACACACACACACACACACACAATTATATACATATATTTGTGTATGCACGATGTGTGTGCAGTGTGTGGTTGTGCATGCCAAAAGAAAAAATGAGCTCTTCTGGCAAAATGAGAGATGAAACCCCCAAAATCTCCTGGCAGCCGCTTCAGATGTCAGAATACATTTGTCAGAGATACAATAGAATCTGTTTTGGAGAGCTGTTCTGTTTGCAGGGGGAGAACAAGTGAGATTTAGCAAGAATGTGAACTAGATCATAAGCCCAACTGAATGTTAATGCACATGGTCTGCTTCCAAATTCAGTGGTCTTGCCTAGTCAGCATCATTCTGCTTGGTTATTTGTTTGTGTCTTAGTCAATCCGGGCTGCTATACTAAAATACCACAGACTGGGGAGCTTATTAATAAGTGAAATTTATTTCTCACAGTTCCGGAGGCTGGAAGTCTGAGATCTGGGTGCCAGCACGTCAGGTGAAGGCCCCCTTCCAGGGCACAGACTTGCTCTTGTATCCTCATGTGGTAGAAGGAGCAAGGGAGCTCTCTGGCTTCTCCTTTATAAGGGCACTAATCCCTTTCATGAGGGCACCAACCTCATGACCTCATCATTTCCCAAAGATTCCACTTGCTAATGCCATCACCTTGGGCATTAGGTTTTCAACATATATATCAATTTTAAGGAGACACAAATATTCAGTGTCAGTTTTGTTTTTAATGTCTTCTGTATGAAAACACTCAGAGCCAGTTAAATGTAACAATAAACATTCACACAACAGATTATTTCTCCCAAGGCAGGTCATCAGTGAGTGGGAAAATGAACTTGGTATCACTTGTAGAGAATAGTTTTAAACACACTCATGTTAACTATGAGCCTGACTCTAGCTTAGGATCAAGTTAATAAAGTGCTGTAGTTACAGAAATGGTGTCTTATAAAGTATCTATAATAAAAGCAGACAAGATATTTTCCCCCTAACAGCACCAGCAATACTTGTCATGACAGAAACCTGTCTCCTAAGAATATGGTTATGAATTTGTTGCAATTATGAACCTCATTTCACAGATGAGGAAACTGAAACCATGCAAGGGAAGTCCTAGTAGCAAATACTTAGCGAGAATTGAGCAGAAAAAAATTACTACCTCAACATATCAAGGAATCATATCTCTCTCTCTTTTTTAATGTTTATTAAATTTTGAGTAAGAGAGAGAGGCAGAGAGAGACAGAGCATGAACAGAGGAGGGGCAGAGGGAGAGGGAGACGGAGACACAGAATCCGAAGTGGGCTCCAGGCTCCGAACTGTCAACACAGAGCCAGATGCAGGGATAGAACCCACAGACTGCAAGATCATGACCTGAGCCAAAGTCGGTCACCCAACCGAGCCACCCAGGCACCCCGGAATCGTTTCTCTTACAGGTTTATCTATGTTTTTCCCAAGCAATCTGTATGTTTTTGTTTTAATTTACCAGGGTCTTTAATTTAGTTTTACTCTGCAAATGTTTCTTATGACAATGCTCTTTTTTATTGTGGTAAAGAACACATGATATGAAACGTACCGTCGTACCATTTTAACTGTATATTCAGTAATGTTAAGTATGTTAGCATTGTTGTGCAACCTCCAGAGCTATTTTATATTAAAAAAGTGAAACTTTATATCCAGTCAACAACTCTCCTCCTCTCCCACTGTGTTTTTTTAAGCACACATTGGATTTCTTTTTTTAATTCATGTTTTATGTTCTTAAATAACCCAC
>NW_021865747.1:0-869 GCF_006229205.1 Suricata suricatta | reverse complement strand
GACATAGTATGTCCCTTGTGAGGCTTTGCTTTTTCTGGCTTCAAAACCAAGGCCTTGTAGCAGCTTTATTTGCATAGATAGATATCAAATGTGTCATTTTCATCTTTTTTTACTACTATTCTTTTTTGGAAAAACAAATCATTTTCAATTACAACTCCAAGGTTTTGTTTTTGACTGATTATGCTTGCATACAACCTCTGCCTTCCCATGACAATTATCTTCTCTATGATTACATGCAGGTTAAGGACCAGAGCTGAAGGATAAGAGGCTTCCTAGGTGTTTTCTGCTGCTGGAACCCTTTTCAAAGGATTTCAAATAACAAAACGTAACCTTTCCTCCAACCCACTTCAACCAGCCCCCACATATCCAATTCTGTTTCTCAGCATCCAGCTCTGTGACACGTTTTTCCCCCAGCTTTGCTGAAGTATAATTGACAAACAAAGCTTTAAGATACTTAAAGTGTACAACATGATTGCATATATGTGTATATTGTGAAGGATTCCCCCCATCAAGTTAACACATCCATCACCTTACATATTTACCCTTTGTATGAGAGAGAGAACGTTTAAGTTCTCTCAGCAAATTTCAATTATTCAATGCAGTGTTACCAACTACAGTCAACATGTCAAATGTTAGATCATCAGACCTCATTCATTTTATAACTGAAAATTTATACTCTTTTACTAATCCCTTCTTATTTTCTCCAACCCCAGCCTTGGCAACCATTTTTTTAAACTGTTTTTGCGAGGTTTTTTTGTTTGTTTGTTTTGCTTTGTTCTCGGTATTGTTGGTTTTTAAGATTTCACATATAAGTGATACCATGAAGTATTTGTTTCTGTCTGGCATATTTCACTTAGCATGATACTCTC
>NW_021865746.1:0-869 GCF_006229205.1 Suricata suricatta | reverse complement strand
AACGATTCCATCTCAATAGCATTGAAAATAATAAAATAAAACAAGTACCAAATCTCTACACTTAAAGCTACAAACTGTAGATGAGAGAAAGTGAACACAATCCAAATAAATGGAAAGATTTAGAATATTAGTGGACTGGAACGCAACATATTGTCAGGAAAGAAAACTTCCCCCAAATTGATCTACAGACTTACCATGATCCGTATTGGATTTCAGCAAGCTTTTTTCTTTAACGAAATAGCAAGCCAACCCTAAAATATAGATATAGCAATTCAAAGGGCTTAGATTGACAAAATCATATAGAAAAAGAAGCAGCTCCGTCTCCAAAATGTGGTCTTGCTGCCAAGTTCTGTCCCCTGTAGCAGTGCAACAAATGCTACATCACGTATTTCCTGTTATTTCTCTCTTTGCAGGTCTCAAAGGACCGACAGGAAATAGTGTTGCCTGTGAGCGTGGACCGTGCTGAGGTTGAAGGCTCAGCTTCAGGTAGGATATCACAGTGTGGGTGTGAGGTCCACCCACCTTTGATTCTTTAAAGAGTTACATGTTTTCTGCAGAAACACAAGGGGAGAAATCACCGATGGGGGATCAAGGGCTAGGACGCTTTTTGTCTCAGTGACACGGAGGACGAGCTTGGGCTCACACAGGGTGTCTGCCGATGACGCCTGGCATCCCCACGCTCGCCCTGCCGCCTGCTCCATGTGGCACAAAGCAGCAGGTGTAGGAAGTGGGGCTGGACACCCGGCTGATGCCCCAGCTAGGAAAGCACCTGCGAGGGAGGTGCTGGCCCTGGTGGCGTCGCTCTGGCTGCCGATCTGAGTCTCAGACCTGGTGTGCAGCAGTGGCCAACTTAATAATGGCGCACAGAG
>NW_021865745.1:0-869 GCF_006229205.1 Suricata suricatta | reverse complement strand
GATAATTTAATTCATCATGAATCACCTCGTTATCAGGTGGCCTGCTGCTAGCAGCCATTGCTGGGGAATAAACTGTCATTTCTCTCTGAACGATAAAGGGGCGTCCGCATTCCTGAGCTGAGGCAGGGCCGGGCCCCGGGCCACCTGACTTATTATTTAATGAGACGGACACAGCCCAGAGGAGCAGAGACTTTAGGGGACGTTTAGTGAAACCAGACCTTAAAGCCCCCAAATCCCAGCCTGCAGGCTGGCGTCCGTGGCGCGGGGTGGGGTGGGGCGTGCATGGGGGGGGCCGCCGTCTTGGAAGGGGGGCTGTAAGTTCCCCTGAGCACGTCCTCGCCCTGACCAGTCGCCTCCACCCTCAGGGGAGCGAAGGCCGGGTGGCAGAGAGTGGCGCCCATGGGCAGGGCCCCTGCCTGCGTTCATGGGACCGTGTGCCCAGCGGTCCGCAAACATTCCTGTATGTCTGTGTTGAGTTTCAGAAAACCTAAATGATGCTTGGGTTTATATTTAATCATGTACGTAACTACATATATGTACATAATGCCTATATTTTTAAATAACGTATTGAGTTCAAAGTCATAGAACGTAAGATCCACCAGCTGAAGGGAACGATCCGGGGCCCTTGGCACAGTCACGATGTGGTTACAGTCTGGTCCCCAAACATCTCCATCATCCTGGAAAGGCTCCCCACCCCTGGTGTATTTAGTCAAAAAGTTTTTACCGCTTATTTTTGAGAGAGAGAGAGAGTGCGATCAGGGGAGAGGCAGAGAGAGAGGGAGACACAGCGGCCGACACGGGGCTCGAACCCACGAGCCTTGAGACCATGACCTGAGCCGAAGTCGGACGCCTAACCGACTGACCCCCCC
>NW_021865744.1:0-869 GCF_006229205.1 Suricata suricatta | reverse complement strand
TTTTTCTTGTTAAGTCTAACCTAAAATTTGTCAATTTTGTTTATCTTTTGGAAGAATCAGCTCTAAGTTTCACTGATTATTTCAATTGTCTTTTTAGTCTCTCGTTGATTTGTTTCCATTATGATCTTTACTATTTCTTTCCTTCTACTGAGTTTGGGTTGTTCTTAATTCCTTTAGATGTAAAATTAGGTTGTTGGAGATGTTCCTTGATTCGTGAAGTAAGCCTGTATTGCCACAAATTTCCCTCTTAGAACTGCTTTTGCTGCATATGGTAGGTCGTGTTTATGTTTGCATTCATTCCTAGGTATTTTTAATTTCCTGTAGCATGTTGTTTAATCTCCACTTTTTTGTGTGTTTTATTTCAGTTTTCTTCATGTGATCAGTTGCTAGTTTTATACCATTGTGATCAGAAAAGATGTTTGATAGGGCTTTAATTTTTTTATTGAGATTTGTTTTGTGGACTAACATGTGATCTATCCTGGGGAATGTTCCATGTCTACACAGAAATAATATGTAATTTGTTGCTTTTGAATGGAATTTTCTGTATATATCTATTTAAGTTAATCTGGTTTAATGTTTTACATATGGCTGATGTTGCCTTATGGATAGTCTGACTTGATATTAATGTTACTGGGTGTTAAAGTCTAGTACTATTACTGGATTACTGTTGATTTTTCCCTGTAGACCTGTTAATATTCGCTTTATACCTTTGATGCTCTTATAGTAGGTGCATATATTTTTATATGTTACATTTTCTTGGTGGATTGACCCCTTTTATCACTATTTAATATCACTGTCTTTGGTTATAGTCTTTATTTTAAAGTCTTTTGTTGTTGTTGTTGTTGCATGTGAGTATAGCTATACCAGCT
>NW_021865743.1:0-869 GCF_006229205.1 Suricata suricatta | reverse complement strand
GGGTGGGGGGCAAGCAGAGGCTGATGCGGTCCAGCCTGAGTGCGGGGTGTGTGTGTCCCTGTGAGGGGAGGGGACAGCAGGGGGACACAGGGGCTGGGGAAGCCCCAGGGCTCAGAGCAGAGCCGTGTCTCCCCACGCATCTGCCCAGAGGCTGCTGCCGCTCCAGCCCTCCAGCCCAGGCCCCACGCAGCCGCGGAGACAGTGCAGGTAGATTCTAAACAAAGCTTATTAGAGAGCAGGAACTGGGCAAAGCTCCTCTTGTTGGGTGAAAGAGAATTCAACAGGGGTGCCTGGGGGGCTCAGTCGGTTGGGCGTCTGACTTCAGCTCAGGTCATGATCTCACAGTTCGAGAGTTCGAGCCCCGCGTAGGGCTCTGTGCTGACAGCTCAGAGCCTGGAGCCTGCTTCCAATTCTGTGTCTGTCTCCCTCTCTCTCTGCCCCTCCCTTGCTCATGATCTGTCTCTCAAAAATAAATGAAGGTTTAAAAAATTTTTAAAAAGGACAAAGAATTCAACAATCACTGAACATGCACCTGACACTGAGGGTTGGGGAGGGTGTGGCGTTTCCGAGAGATGCGTGTTGTGACCCCTCCCCGGGCTCCACTGTGAGCATCCGAGATGCTCCGGAGCATCCGAGACCACAGCGCCGCGGTTTTCAGCGCCCGGGCTCCTGGCGGCCCGTCTTGATCGCACCTGCGTACGACATCCACATTCAACATATATGAAGTCAGTATCCTAGACACGTCTATAGGTAACACAGACGTGAGGCAGGCGGGCTGAGAAAGCAGTTTTGCACATGCAAATATGTAACGAGGTTACACGGGGCACACACACAGACACCCCCCGTCCCAGGGGCTCAGCGATGCCCTC
>NW_021865742.1:0-869 GCF_006229205.1 Suricata suricatta | reverse complement strand
TGGGGCGTGTGCCCGCGAGCAGACGGTACCAAGAAGGTGAACACAGGGCACAAGAGAAGTGGTGTGAAAAGACCACCTCAGGCCGGCGAGGGGGCTGCAGGCTCCCAGGACGACAGTGTGGACAGTGTTCCAACACGACAAGAGTGACACAGCGAAGATGGCGCATCCAAGCTCAGCTGAATGTGTAGAGCCAAGAGTGAGCACATCACACGGTGGCTTGAGTGACACCTACCTAGCAAACACTGGGGAACACGACAGGAAAGAAGCTTGCTTGGTAAAATAGGATTCAAAGTACTCTAATGGGCATGAATTTCTTGAACGAGTATTTTGGTTATTTTCCTGTGGGGACTCACAGGAGCAACATTCATTTGAGCAACACACGTAATAGGATGAAATACTTATTCAGATCATAATTAAGACTAATTGATGTGGATGACGGGTCATAAGAGAAAGGTCTGGAAGTCACACGCATAGTTCAACAGCATGAGGAAATAAGGTCCCAGCTTAGGTAGAACATGTGCTGAGGATTTCCAAGGAAAAGTAAAAAGCAAAACAAAACTCCAACTTTTTACAACATACGATCCATAGAAACTAAGAAGGCAAGGTCGAGTTTTTCGGTTAGGGGGTCCCAAGGAAACACAGAAGCTGGCTCCGGAGCCGGGACGCCGGCGCGCCCTCCCGCTGGCCGTGACTGGAGACAAGCTTAAAGGAAGCCTCGGTCTTCTCTGATTCATGAACAATTTCCCCCTGGACGATGTCATTTAATCCTAACGCTCGAGAGCCCTTACGCCGAGCCTCAGGCTCATCCTGTCCCCCGGACACTGCCGTCTCACGCGGCCTCTGCTTCACCTCCATCTCCTGAATACCAC
>NW_021865741.1:0-869 GCF_006229205.1 Suricata suricatta | reverse complement strand
AATGTGTCATTCTGAACTATTGTTGTTTGAGTGATTTTCTGTCTTGTTGATCTATCCATTGCTGTAAGTGGTATATTAAAATCCCCTGCAATTAGCACATTTTTATCAATAAGATTGTTTCTGTTTGTGATTAATTGCTTTATGTATTTGGGTGCTCTCCAATTCAGTGCATAGATGCTTATAATTGTTAGTCCTTCCTGAGGCATAGACCCTGTAATTATTATATAATGCCCTTCTTCATCTCTTGTTACTGCCTTTACTTCAAATTCCAGTTTGTTCGATATAAGGATGGCTACTCTGGCTTTTTTTTTCAGTTTCAGTCACATGATTGATATTTCTCCATCTGCTTACTTTCAATCTGAAGGTATATGAAGGTCTAAAATGAGTCTTGTGGACTCGAAATAAATGGACATTGTTTTTTAAAATATATATTCTGCTATGCTATGTCTTTGATTGAAGGATTTAATCATTTCCCATTCAGCGTTGTTATTGAGACATATGAGTTTAGCTTCATTGTGTTCTCTGTGGGGTTCATCCTTGTAGTGGTGTCTCTGGTACCTTGTATTCCTTGCAATATTTCCCTCATAGAGTCCCTCTTAGGATTTCTTGTAGGGCTGGTTTGGTGGTGATGATTTTTTTCAATTTCTGTTTATTTGGGGAAACTTTTATCTATCCTTCTATTCTAAATGACAGGCATGCTGGATAAAGGATTCTTGGCTACATATTTTTTCTGCTCATCACATTCAATATTTCCTCCCAATTCTTTCTGGCCTGCCAACTTTCAGTAGATAGGTCTGTTACTACTCTGATAGATTTCCCTTAGTATATTATGGGCCTTTTATCCGTAGCTGCTTTCAGAATTCTCTCTT
>NW_021865740.1:0-869 GCF_006229205.1 Suricata suricatta | reverse complement strand
GATACCACCTGAAATGTACTCCCGAAGGCCAGGCAGCTTTCTAGCTGGGGATCATGTAGTGGGAGAAGGAGAGCAGTTTCTCCTGGCACCACTTGGGATTGGGGTGCCCAGCCCATGGAAAGCGCCACAGCTAGAGAAAGGCCCTGAATGCCCGGCAGTTACTGATGGGATGATAGGATCCTTCTCCATCCCAGGCCAAAGTTTTTCTGTACCCCAGAGACAGCTCTATAAGTGGTGAGCCTCTCTTTTTCTTCCCTTGCCTCTCTGCAGCTCTCCCCAGAGGGGGCTCCCTCCTCTCCGTGCCTCTGTGACCAGGCCTGTTTTTATCTTTCCCAGTTCATAATCATGCACCTATATGGCTGTGTTGTTAGCGGAGTCTGTATCTTTTCCTGCCAGACTGTTTCGGTTCCTTGTCTTATGGCTTCAGTCCTTCTTTGTTTGAGAGATGCAGGCGGGTGAAAAGTATAGAGCTCCCTACTTCTCTGCCATCTTGCCTCTCCCTATAAACGCATTTTTGACTTCCGATATTTTCCACTTATGATGTGTTTATGGGACATAGCCCCCTTGTAAGTCAAGGAAGATCTTGTTAATTTCTTAGTGACTACTATTACAAATAAATTTATTTAGAAAATATGACTATGCCCAGATGGTTTGTATTTACTTCTCACTCTCCTCAGTAGTTCCTGGTTTTATGAATGTGTTAACACAATGAGAATTTCACTTTACTAATGGAATCAAATCTGAAAAAATAAGAAATAATGGCTCCTAATTGTGCCAAAAGATCTTCTTGAATTAGCCCATCTTCCAAATAGCATCTAGTTTGGTTTCATATTTAGACTCTTAGCAGTTTTAAATCATATCTATAGCAG
>NW_021865739.1:0-869 GCF_006229205.1 Suricata suricatta | reverse complement strand
TCTTTCTTGCTGCAGGTTTGAATAATAGACCAACCAGTTGTAGGCAGGGAAGTCTCTAGGAATGGTTTTTAAAAGATCAGTAACTATTCTATGAACCTTTTCTGGTCCACGAGGACCAAATCATGATCTTGAATATCATCTTCAGGGTTACACGATTTTTTAAAATGTTTATTTATTATTGAGGCAGAAACGGAGCATGAGTGAAGGAGGGGCAGAGAGAGAGGGAGACATAGAATCCGAAGCAGGCTGAGCTGTCAGCACAGAGCTCAACGGGGGGCTCAAACCCAGGAACTGTGAAATCATGTCCTGAACGGAGGTCGATGCCCAACCGACTGAGCCACCCAGGCACCCCAGGGTTACACGATTTTCTTCCTGCATCCATTTTTGGGCTTCACAGGGCCCTATCAGCAGGTGCACTAGCTGATAAACATTTGGAAGCTCTAGATATCAGCCCCAATAAAGACTAAGTTCTTCAGAAAAAATTCTGGGGATCATCCTTGACTTTAGGAAATCCTTTAACTAGGCCCTTAGATCAATCCTTGACCACGGTGTGAAAAATGCCTAAAGATGATCTCCTGCAACCTTGGAGTGGGTTTTATTTTATTTTTATTTATTTATTTTAAAATGTTATTTATTTTTGAGAGAGAGAGGGAGAGAGAGAGACAGAGCATGAGCAGGGGGCGGGGAGGGGCAGAGAGAGAGGGAGACACAGAATCTGAAGCAGGCTCCAGGCTCTGAGCTGTCAGCACAGAGCCCGACGCGGGGCTCAAACTCACAAACCACAAGATTATGACCTGAATCAAAGTCAGTCATTTAAAAAACTGAGCCACCCAGGCATACCAGAGTGGTTTTATTTTAAAAGATAACTG
>NW_021865738.1:0-869 GCF_006229205.1 Suricata suricatta | reverse complement strand
TGTAAAAAAAAACATATTCACTCATTCATTCATTCATTCATGGTAGAAAGGTGTAATGTTAACATCCAAGAAACATCCTGCAGCAACAGGTCACTAACGACTGGTAACACATAGAGGTCAAAGGCACCAGGGCTTAAAAAATTCTCATTGTAATTGAGAACCCCCCCTCTATAGGATGGGGCATTGTATTCACATTACCAACAATAGTCACTCCAAGAAATGCAAGCTGTCTCATCTACCTTCCATCACGGGGTAGATTGACTATATTTGTCATGTAGATCACCTACCTTGTCACTAGAGACTGGGATTCAGCCATCCTCTCAGATACGTAGAGGTTGATTGCACCTCATGAGTAGACAGACGTCTCTCTAGGTGGCTTGGTTGATGGCTCAGTGGGCCAGATCATAGACCTGTTCCATATCTAGGTCATAGGAGGAACCCCAACCCATGATCTCATAAGCATACACAGAGCCAGGACCTACAGAGAAGGTGGCCCCCGAGATCCAGTTTCCTTCACTGTTCACATAGCAGAGGCCAGGGCCTCTCTTATCCCAGCCACAGATCCTGGTGCCCATGGACAGCCCCATGCCTTTATACTGCTACATCATCTTGACAAGCAGCTTGAAGGCAGCTGTTACTGAGGTGTATTCCTTGTTTTGAAGCTCAAAGATTCAGCATTGCTGAGCCAATAGGCACTTTCAGAAGCTGCAGTCCACTGTGCCCTCAGCATGGTGCCAGCAGGTAGGGACTGGGCTCTATCACCTTCTTTACTGCCTGGGAGGCTATATAGGTGCCCTCTGTGGCCTAGAGTCTGCTGTAACAGTGACTGCATGTAGAAACTTGAAGGTCAGAGTGGTGGTTCCATATAG
>NW_021865737.1:0-1740 GCF_006229205.1 Suricata suricatta | reverse complement strand
CTGCATCACTGATTTGTAGCAATTTCATCACAATGTGTGCTGTGCTGCCTCTCATGTTCCCTGTGCCTGAGCTTTGTGGAGTTTCTTCTATGTATTGGTTTATATATTTCCACAAAATTTGAAGCCATTTTTGCTATGATTTCAGAATTGTTCTCAAGGCATCAGCTTGTCCCCAACTTCTCCCTCACAAATGCTCAAATCACACAAACTGAAGGCTGTGTGAAGATGTCCTACACATGGTAAGGTTTTATTGACTTTTTGTATCTTTTTCTCCCTCTGTGTTTTATTTAGAGTACTTCCTACTGCCCTGACATCAAGTTCCCCAATCATATTTTGCAGCATCTAATCTCTTGCTAACCTTATCGAGCATTATTTTGGTTTTTCCATTCCAGATCATGTTCTTTCAGGGAAGTTGTACAAGTTTTGGTCTTTGAAAAATGTCTTCTATATGTTCTTTTGACTGGTTTAGTCATACATACACAAACAGAAACAAATGGAATATATTTATAAGAATTTTGTGCATATTCTCTGCTGATCTACCTTTTGCAATGCTGTCTGGAGATAAAACGGGGTGGGAGGTCTGGGGACCTCAGATCTGGGAGCCTGGGTCAGATCACTCATTGCTTTGAGCATAGGCTTCCTAAGGCTAGAGGAGATTTGTGACAGTGATGGGGAAGGGGTTTATGTCTCACGTCCCCATCTGCCTGTTCACTGTGAGCATGACCACTGTCCCACACCTGACAGTAGTAGTTAGTCTCATCATTGGTCTGAGCACCACGGATGATTAGGGTGGCCGTGTTCCCAGAGTTGGTGCCTGAGAATCAGTCAGGGATCCCTGAGGGCCGGTTGCTATCATCATAGATAATCAGCACGGGGGCCTGGCCTGGCTTCTGCTGGTACCAGTAAGCATTTTTACTTCCAATGTTGTTTCCCCCACACTTGATCAGGGGCTGTGTATGACAAAGTCACTGACACTGAGGGAGGCTGAGTCAGCACATAGGAGTCCATAAAACCTGCAACAGAGAAAAGGAAAGGTAGTTTTCCAACACTAGGTTTCATCCCCAGGAAAACCTCACCTGCCCACCCTGAGCCCCAGGCATTCTCTGGGTTTCCAATTTCCCAGGTCTCATTATCTCATCCCCTCATGCTCATGGGCCTGCCTGGTGGATGGAGCCTTAGAACAAAGGACACCTTTGTCATTTTTCTCCAGGCAGGTGCAGTGCTTCAGGATGACCCAGAGCCAGTGGACACTTGAGAGAATATCACCCTCCAACCCCTCATCCTGTAGCAGGGTCATGAACAGTTTCCCCATAAAGACAGCCCTTTGCTTGACTCTGAGTCAGGTTCTGGATTGTCCCAGATCCCTGGGGCTACAGTGAACGTGAGCCTATGAACAGCACCCGTGCAGTGAACCAGGAGGCCAAGGAGAAGAGAGGTCAAGGCCATGGGGGAGATGAAATGTATCTGTTCCTGAGTCTCAGGTCTCGAGGCTGAGAGGATTCATCCCAGGCTTCTTTCATATCCCTCCTAGAGAGACATGCGGGACATGCAAATCAACCAGGGCTCAGGGGCTGGTGCTGAGGAGCTCTGTGGTTTCAGGGTAGGTCTGCAGGGCCAGCCCTCCCCTCTCTGGCCCTGCAGACCTATCCTCAGCCCAGGGATTCTGCTTCACCCTCTTGGCCATTTAGTCTGGGGTGCACTACTCCATTCCTCCCTGTACCTGACCTCACTCCTGAGCTG
>NW_021865736.1:0-869 GCF_006229205.1 Suricata suricatta | reverse complement strand
AGGTGATATTGTCCCTGTGGAGATCCCTTCAAGGGGGTGGCCAGTCTTGGTCTCTTGGAAAACTACCCCAAGAGTGTGAGCAAAACAAGTCATAGTCCCCCTGTCTCTAGCTGGCCCTGAAGCTCTGAGTTCCTCATCAGCTCCCTCCTTCATCTCTCATTAGAGTCCTCACTCTTGGATCACACTTTGGCTGATCTGGGTTGTTTTCTGTTTCCCTGAGGGGTAAGAATACAAAGTTGTCCTAACCCTTTGGGTTCTGGTTGTTGTGATTGCTCATTATAATCTTCCCTCCAGAGTTAAAAATTCTTCTGGCTCAAGGTTTCAAGAACTGGAAACCCCTTTTCCCTACCAGGCTGTGGAATTGTGGAGGAAGAACCTGAGGGTTAGCCTTATTGAAAGAGAAGGACTTGGGAACATCTCCTAAGCTTCTGACTATGTCTTATCTGTTCAAAGTTTATTAATAAAACATTACAGAGGCTTTACTCCATATCCTGTTCTGGTCTAGGTATTTTGGGGAAGTCATGAGGGTGAACACTCAGGTTCTATCCTCTAGATGTTCACAGTTAACTTGCAGATATAAGATGTGAACAAAGAAACAAAAACTTGACGTTACCAATGGCAAGGGGAGACAAGTACAGTAGTTCCCATCAGATATCAAGTGTGGTAGAGAAAATGAGGCAGGAATCCAGGGGAGGGAGAGCTGTCTGTGGACTGGGCTAATAAGGAAATATCTCATGGAGGACAGTGAACAAGAGCCATTCTTCTAAATGGGAAGGGTGTACATGGGTGGGGAGACACAGAGAGGGCTTGTGAAGCAGGGGTAGGGTGAGCAGAGACCGCATAGTGGGACCATGTGTTCAGTAAAGAGA
>NW_021865735.1:0-869 GCF_006229205.1 Suricata suricatta | reverse complement strand
CTATAAAATGTTCTCTCTGGGTAAAACCAAATGAAGAATTAAGTTCTTTTGCAGTGAACCTGGGACTATCCTTACAGTCAATCTAATTACTTTGATGGAGTGAGAAGGCACACACTTAAATACAGTTAAAATTAAAGATACTTTTTTGCCAGAGTTATCCCTGAACACTGAAACTAGGTTTCGCTTTTACTTCCTACCTTAGACTATAGGGATCTGGAGGGTCTTCTGGCCTAAGCACGTGCCAAAACATGGATAAGTCATCGTCAATGGACAAAATAAGAATTAAATAAAAGTCAGAAAGTTAGAGACAGGAGAAATGAAAAAGTAAAGGGCATCTCTTTCATGATAGCTAATAAATCTGTTGGCTCAACACATCTAGGATGTGAGCTAAGCTTTCAGAAAGATGAAAATGAAGGAGGGTTTTTCCCTCTTCCTTTCAAATCAGATTATAATGTGCACACAAAAGGATCTGCAAATAGAAATAAGAAAATTCCATTAATGTGATAATGATATCCTGAATGACCTGAACAAACAAAGGAACTTTAGATGTAATTTGTCCATTGTTTCCTTTTCCAGGTTTTGTGAATGCTTGGCTCAAAAGATTTAGGAAAGACTGCTCCCAGGCCAGGTTTGTTCCATCTGTCAGAGAATCCCTACAGGACACATTAATTTAACAAAATATCACTTACATTGTGATGCTAGATTGTTTCCACTTCCATTAATCAAAAATAATATGTATTAAGAGTCAGCCTCAGAGACCCGTTATGCATGTTAGACTGGGTCTGAATTGAAGGGTACTCACTGGAAAACATGCCGCTAACTTGACCTTCCCTGAGCCTGCTCTCTGCCTCCAATAAACCCTTGGAACA
>NW_021865734.1:0-869 GCF_006229205.1 Suricata suricatta | reverse complement strand
ATCTTCTTGATCCATTCATCAGTTGATGGACATTTAGGCTCTTTCCATATTTTGGCTATTGTTGAAAACACTGCTATATATATATTGGGGTGCATGTGTCCCTGTGCATCAACACTCCTGTATTGTTGGGTAAATTCCTAGCAGCACTATTGCTGGGTCAAAGGGTAATTCTATTTTTAGTTTTTTGAGGAACTGCACCAGTTTGCATTCCTACCAACCATGCAAGAGGATACCCATTTCTCTACATCCTCGCCAGCATCTATAGTATCCTAATTTGTTCATTTTAGCCACTCTGGCCAGTGTGGAGTGGTATCTCAGGGTGGCTTTGTTTTGTATTTCCCTGATGATGAGTGACGCTGAGCATCGTTTCGTGTGTCTGTTGGCCATCTGGATGTCTTCTTTGGAAAAGTGTCTATTCATGTCTTCTGCCTATTTCTTCACTGGATTATTTGTTTTTTGGGCTTGGAGTTTGGTGAGTTCTCTATAGATTTTGGATACTAGCCCTTTATCTGATATGTCATTGCAACTGTCTTTTCCCATTCTGTCAGTTGCCTATTAGTTTTATTGATTGTTTCCTTTGTAGTGCAGTAAGTTTTTATCTTGATGAGATTCCAATAGTTCATTTTATAACAAAATATTTTTCAGATATTCTATTATTAAACAACTAAAAGGGCATGTTTAATGCTCATTTTTATTCATTTTAATTTTATTAATGTTTATTTTTAGAAGTTCAGACATTTTTCTGAACTAATCATACCTACTAATTCAAAATCTTTTTTTCATATCACCTGTATGAAACCAAATATTACTGTCATTAAATATTTTATTTATTTTGAATTTACATTTCTTAAAGAATAAAAACATTTTTT
>NW_021865733.1:0-869 GCF_006229205.1 Suricata suricatta | reverse complement strand
CTTACAAAGGCGGGTAGGACAGTTGACTGGAGGATGAGGCGTTGTGGGGGAAGAGGGAGATGAGTCTGGAAAACATGTGTAATGAGTCTAAATGTGTTCTTCCAACACTGGGAAAACACTAAGGCCTTTTGTTGTAGTTGGTGCCATAATTAGATCAAATCTGCCTTTAGTCATTACCATGGACATGAATCGCTTTTCTGCTGCCTAGAGCCACCATATTGGATTTGAAATGTTGCTCTCCTGTTCCATTTTTTTAATTTCTATTGGTTATCCAAAACAAAACTCAGGATTGTTTTTAATTACCTAGAAAGTATAGGACCAACGTGCCCTTCTGTATGAGCAAAAGTTAAAACAACTTTACTGCCTTTATTTTTGTCATGTAATGTTTCTAAAGAATATAGATTCTTCCTCTGGCTATTTATTTACTTACAGAGGTGAAGAGAATTTCTAAAACATTGCTTTATTATTCTTACTATATTTAGAATGAAATGAGGGGCGCCTGGGTGGCTCAGTCAGTTAAGCAGCTGACTTCGGCTCAGGTCATGATCTCACAGTTTGTGGGTTCAAGCCCCACATCAGGTTCTGTGCTGAGAGGTCAGAGCCTGGAACCTGCCTTGGATCCTGTGTCTCCATCTCTCTCTGCCCCTCCCCTGCTCACCCTCTGTCTGTCTCTGTCTCTCAAAAATAAATAAACCTTTTTTAAAAATTTAGAATGAAATGAGTTTATTTTTGTATAGTGGGGTGAACTGGATTCGAGCAAACCGCCTTCATGTTCAGATCACTTGCCTGGTCTTGGTGCAGCTCTTGGACAAGGAAGAAATGGGATTGTACTTAGAGACTGGCATCTTCACTATGCAAGTCCTTTGGCA
>NW_021865732.1:0-869 GCF_006229205.1 Suricata suricatta | reverse complement strand
GGATTACTCAGAAGAGCTCAAAGAGCAATCCATAGATTGTGCCGACAGACAGAAAGCTGGGATTATGATGAGAAAGTAAGTCTGTGACATGCACAGATCCCACATGGCCTAGCATTTTAGAAGTCAGTAGTAATATTTCTTAAATCAATTAGACATTTTATGATAAGCCAGCGCAGCAGCCCTCCAGTGGGGAGGCTGCACCCAAGGACCTGAGTTTGTGAGCAGCCTGGGAGCACTCAGGTACTCCCGGAAGCAGACTCCGAGGTGGTGATTTGTGGCAGCTGATTTAACAAGGAAGGAGAAACCAGTGATTTCAGGTGAGTTTCCAGCTGCTACCTAGACTGCTGGGGGCTCTGGAGTATAAACAGCACCTCACAGTTTGCCAGTCTTCCCTTGGGCCAAGGGAGCAGGGTTCACACCCATGCAGCTGTCAGTCGATGGCTACAGGCCTGCAAGGGAAGGCACAGAAACTTCTTGGTGCTTTCGGCTCTTGTGTGCTTGCAGCTCAAGTGACTTCAGTAGCTCAAGGAAAATCTTCAGAAGCGAGCTGTGGGCTCTGGTCATTTGAACAAAATACCCAGCAACTGGAGGAGGATGCACACAACAGTAAGTGTGACCCAAGGGATCTACGGGGAGGGCGCCTCACGAGGTCTGCCATCACCCTGGGCCCATCACCCTGGGTGACTCTGCAGTTGAGTTGTTCAGCTTTGCCTATCAACGCAAGGATGAGGAAGGTGCCAAGTGGCCCCAGTTCCAGACCCCATTCACTTACCAGGCCTGCGACTTGGGTAAGGAATTAACAACTCAGGACCTCAGTTTTCTCCTCCATCAAACAGGGCCCTACAATCTCTGCCTGACCTAACTCACGG
>NW_021865731.1:0-869 GCF_006229205.1 Suricata suricatta | reverse complement strand
GCCCGGACTCTTTACAGACGTGAAGAGGGAAGGAATGTTCTTAACCGAACTTGACCGGCCTCCTGCAATCCCACAATGCTCAGCAATGGAGAACTCCGACCCTGTGAAATCCAAGCCACGATGCTGTCTAAGGATCCGTCTAAAGGAAATGTGTTGAGTTCAGTGCAGAGAATATTCTAGAGTTCATGCCATGGGGGCAAACAGAACTCTCTGGAATCATATGCCACTACTGAAAGACATGTTATTGGGGGATAAGAAGGAAAAGACAATGTTAGCTTGAAAAATTCTCATTCCAATCTCCTAGGCTCCAAACAGCTCTAGAAATAGCCACAGTGAAGAGATGGCCGCGTTGATACTATCGTGTGATTTTGTTGCAGGAGAAAGCCCGCCTATGCTGAGTAAAGGATTTGGAGAACAGCTCGTGCTTGTGGGGACACGGGATTTCCTTACCTGTCCCCGCAGCCGGAGTCCAATACCAGTTGGAGGACATCTGGGAAAGCTGCATGGCAGGCGCACGTCATCAGACGGCACCGGAGCTGCTGTCCTGCTGGGGCGCTGCGGCCGAGGCAAGGCGGCGTTGGAGGGCGCTAATAGTTAGGCGGGAAATGGAAGACATTAAAAAGCCCCGCGGAGTCATGACATTTTACAGTGGGGTGAATTAACGAGTGAGGCTTCGCGGGAGCTAATCTACCTCACATGAGTAAGCACTCTGCAGCCATCGAATGGCCCGGCAGCTGTGGGATCAGCTCCTTATGTTTTGCTTAATAAGATCAAGGTTACAGCATGGGGGGGGTTCCGCTAATGAGAGACACAAGTCACATCTTTCTGTAGGTTTGTGGCCACGGCCCGAGCAAGGTCATCCTGGGATT
>NW_021865730.1:0-869 GCF_006229205.1 Suricata suricatta | reverse complement strand
CCCAGGACCCCACCCCTGGACCCCGCCCCTGCACCCAGGAAGGGGAGGCAGCACCGGGCTGCAATCCAGAACACCCCCTTTTCTTGTGCTGGCTTGGCCGCTGTGGACCCTCGCCACACAGTTTCATGGCCCTGAGTCCTTAGAGAAGGCACAGGCCGCAGGCCAGCCACCAGCGATGGCTGATGGGGCCGGGCTTCCTGGTTGATGCCGTCACATGGCCATCTCACCCTTCAGGGCGAATAAAGAGGGCTCTGTGGAGGCGTGGGCCCCAGGAAGGGGACGGAGGGCGGAGGCCTGCTAAGGGCCGTCTGGGCTCTGGAGAACAGCCCTGCCTTCCTGACGATTCGGTCTTCGTGTGAGCCGAGCATCTCCTTCCTGGGGGAGCATGGACGTCCGTGAGGCCCCACAGGACGAAGGCCCGTCCTCTCCTGTAGCAGGTGGCCGGGCTGGAGGAGTCCCCGCGGCAGACAGACGCCACGCACGTGGGGAGGGAGAAGCCAGGCCTGCAGGACACGGGACACAGACTCAACACAGCGTGTGTGGGGTGGGGAGGGCGTGTGTGCCCAGGTCACCCTCTGTCCAGAGACATCGAGGGATCGATACCGCAGAGGAGGGGGTGGATAATAAGCCTGACCTCGTACACGAACTATTTTGGGAATTTCTAAGTGGTTTCAGAATGGCAGACTCGACACTGATTCACAGCCTACAGAACTCGGATGGGGCCCAGCAAGGCCGCCTGGCAGCCTGGCACCGCTGCGGACCCGGTCTCTGGCGCCACCTGCTGGTGGTCCGTGGCCGTGCCTCCCCGCCAGCCAGAGTGACCGCAGTCACAGATCTAGTCCGACGCCTCCAGGGTCCGCTCCTGAAGG
>NW_021865729.1:0-869 GCF_006229205.1 Suricata suricatta | reverse complement strand
CAGTATGTTCTTTAATGAGAGGAAAATTCTGGGAGTGCCTGTGTGGCTCATTCAGTTGAGTGTCTGATTCTTGATTTTGCTCACGTCATAATCTCGCAGGTTGGGGATTAAGCCCTGCATCAGTCTCCATGCTGCAGGTGCAAAGCCTACCTGGGATCTTTCTTCCAGGCCCCTCCCCTCTCTCTCTGCTCCTTCCCTCTACCACATCACCATGCTCTCCCGCTGTCTCGCACTATCTCTCTGTATCACAAAACAAACAAACAAACAAACTGTAAATACAAGAAGCAAAAATTCAGTCACTGAACATAGGCTTTAAAGATAGGCATCTAGAACTGTGCTATCAAATATTGTGCCTCTATACACCTGTGGCTCTTAAGGTGTTGAAATATGGTTAATATGACTGAGGAACTAAATTAATTAGTTTTAGTTAATTAAAGTTTAACAACTGATAATTGATGCAGTATTGGGACATTTTAAAATATATTTGAATAAAGTTGGGTATAAGAATAAAACAAAACTATATGCATTTCATTGCTTTGCTAAGGATTATCTTATTTTTATGTAAATAAATGACTGGAATCATTTAAAATTAGTGAGATACAACTTGAGTTTTACTGAATATAAAGCACTATTTCAAAAGACTCATTCTGAAAGGAAAGGGAGGTGAGGTGTGAATAGACTAGATGTTAAAGAAAGTTGTCTTCTTCAATATTACTTTGGCTATTTTGGGTCTTTTGTGGTTCCACACCAATATTAGGATAGCTTGTCATCATCAAGACAGTATGGTATTGGCACAAAAACAGACACACAGACCAATGAAATAGAATAGAGAACCCAGAACTGGGCCCACAAATGTATGGCCAGTTAAT
>NW_021865728.1:0-869 GCF_006229205.1 Suricata suricatta | reverse complement strand
GGTGATGGTGGAGGGTACTTAAGGGGAAGAGCACTGGGTGTTATATGGAAATCAATTTGACAATAAAATATTAAAAAAAAAATAAAAGTTCTTTATACGAGCAAAATCTTATAACTTTAATGGACCTGTGATTCTGGGTAAAATAATATATTAAAATACTTCCCACTTTCCCCCCAGACTTTGAAAAAATGATGTGCATGACACAAAGGTCAAAGCTTGCAGCAAAAAAAAATTTTGTGAAAATTACTTCCAATGCTTCAAAGTGAGAGGACAAGGAAGGGGTTTTCTTCAGTTGCTAAGAGAGTGGTTTATTAATTGACACAGACCTAAGTCAGCCCACTGGAAGGCGGCAGGATGTTTTCAAGACCCCTTGGGCGGGCGACGCAGAAGTAGCTTGTTTCTGTTTTATCATGCATCCAACAGGGAATGCGTGTTGGAAAACAGAGTTGATATGCAAGCCTTTCACCTGGCCACCACTCACCTCTGCTAGTGTAAAAGGCGAAAGATTTATACGATCTGAAGAGAAACCAGAGTATTCACCTCTGCTAGTGTAAAACAATGCTTGAAAGGGGACTACCACACGAAAGTTAGGATATGCTTAAATAAACAGGAGTCCTAAGGTCACCTTTACCTTCCGAGCTGTGCTCCTTTTGAACTGTGTTCCGCAACGGAGCAGGCCATGCTCAGTACTGGCGGAAAGAGGCCGATTTATCATGGGAAGTAAACTGGATCTGAATCCTAGCACTGCCGTCTACACGCTGTGTAATCTTGCCAAACAAACGTATGTCTGGGTACGCATGTCTAGAAAACGGGAATTACCCCCACCTTAACGATGGAAGAGAACTAAGAAAAGCGTGTGAAAACGGCTG
>NW_021865727.1:0-869 GCF_006229205.1 Suricata suricatta | reverse complement strand
CCTCTGCTCGCGGCGGCCCCGCCTCCCCGGCCCCGCGGCCCCGCAGGCTCACCACCCGCCCCGGAGAGAGGGTTAGAGGGTTCTCGAGAGCGCGAGAGGAGGTATACCCTGGGTGCCGGGCGGCCCTCCCGGAGGTGCGGGGTCTTCGGCCCTCCCGGCCCCTGCCTGGGGCTCCAGGACTGCGGCCTCGTCCTCCAAGACGCCTTCTTCAGGGGCAGGAAGGGGCTTCGAGCTTCGTCCTGCTGCCTGACCTTCCAGGACCTCACCCGGAGCCTTGACGACTCCTTCCGGCACCTGCCTCCCCAAACGGCCCTTGCGGAGCTGCGTGACAGCCACCTCCCCGCCAGGGTCTGGTGCTCGTTCCCCCCGGCGTCTCTCGCTGGTCTCAGGAGCTGTGGGCGGCGGTCCTGCTGCTCCCGTTCCGTCCGGGAGCTGAATGGGCGCTGCGCCGCCGGCCGGCTGTATAGACAAGCCTGGCATCCTATGAGCAGGCAGGATTTTTTCAACTTTGGGCGGCTTTTGACTTCCTTTATCAGTTTCACTTGATCTAAGAATTTTCTGTAATTGTTTTTCCTTGATGTTTTGCTTCATAAACTCTTTATTCGCTTGTGACTTGGGTGTTGTGGTTTTGGGTTTAGTGTCTTTTCTGTCCTCTAAGGGCTTGATGGCACTCCCTTTCTTCTTTGCCTGACGGGGCCTCTCGGGAGGGGTGAGGTCGGGCTGTGAGCGGGCCTTCTCTTTGGCGGATGCTCCGATTCCGGGGACTCTCTCTTCAAGGGGGCGGGAGGCCTGTGGACCTGGGAGCCCCCGGTGGCCCCTGCTCGCCACCCGAGGGTCAGCTCTGGCGCTCTGCCCCTCCTCCTCAGACT
>NW_021865726.1:0-1741 GCF_006229205.1 Suricata suricatta | reverse complement strand
TCATCACGTATGTATGACACTTTGTGCTCATCTCCTTAATCTCCAACGCCTTCTTAGCTTATCCCCCCCACCTTCCCTCCAATAACCCTAAGTTTTCTCTGTAATTAAGTGTCTAAAGGTTTGCCTCCCTCTCTGTTTTTATTTTATATTTACTTCCCTCCTATGTTCATCTGTTTGTTTCTTAAATTCCACACATGAGTGAAATCCTATATTTGTCCTTCTCTACTAACTTATCACACCTAGAAAATACACAGTAGCTTAGCATATTGCAATAAGCAGGATTTCATTCTTTGTGATCACCAAATAATATTCCGTTGTATATCTATACCACATCTTCTTTGTCTATTCATCAGTTGATGAACAATTGGGCTCTGTCCAAAATTTGACTATTCTTGATAGAACTGCTATAAATATTGGGGTGCAAGTGCCCCTTCAAATCAGGATTTTGGTATCCTTTGGGTGAATACGTAGTGGAAATATTACTGGGTCATAAAGTAATGCTATTTTTCATCTGTTGATGATCCTCCTTACTGTTTTCCAGAGGGGATTCCCCAGTTGGCACTCTCACCAGCGGTGCAAAAGTGTTTCCCTTTATCCATGTCCTTGCCAACACCTGTTGTTCCTGGAGTTGTTAATTTTAGCCACCAGGTGTGAGGTGGTAGCTCATTGTGATTTTGATCTGTAATTCCCTGATGATGGACAATGTTGAGGATCTTTCAGTGTGTCTGTTAGCCATCTGGGAGCTTTCTCTGGAAAAGTGTCTCTTCACATCTTCTGCACATTTCTTCACTGGAATAATGTATCTTAGGTGTTGAACCTTTTAGTGCCTTTATTTCTATCTTTCCTATTCATCCTCTTTTTCATGAGCCTTCACTTAGAATCCTATTTTCCTTTCCTGCAGGTTTTCAGTAGTTCCTCAATTAACAAAATATAAATATATGGATATATTATGACATGATTATAGCAATCTAACTAATTAACACGCCCATCACCTCATATAATTAGGAGTTTTGTTTTGTTTTTCTTTTTCTTTTTTATGTTTTATTTATTTTAGAGAGAGACAGAGTGTGAGCAGGGTAGGGTCAGAGAGGCAGTGAGACACAGAATCCAAAGTAGGCTCCAGGCTCTGAGATGTCAGCAAAGAGCCCAATGTGGGGCTCAAACCCACAAACTGAGATCATTTCCTGAGCTAAAATTGGATGCTTAACCAACTGAGTCACACAGGCTTCCCAGGACTTTTCATTTTTGATTTTTGTTGAGAACATCAAAGATACATTCTCGTAGCAAATGTCCAGTATAATGCACACATAATTACATGTATCTCCATCCTGTCCTTTAGATTTCCAAAATTTCATGCATACTTGAAATTTTGTACCATTTGACACACTCCCTTATATCCCTTCATTCAGCTCTTGGTAGTCACAGTTCTATTCTGCTGTAGGAGTTGAATGCTATTAGGTTCCAGATATAATAGAAATAATATAGTATATTTGCAACTTTTGATGTCTTATTCCACTTAATATAAGTTCCTCCAGGCTCACCTGCACTGTCCCCAAGGGAAGGATGTCCTTCATTTAATTAAGGTTGAATTTTGTATCTATATAGATAGAGAGATGATAGCTAGATAGATATAGATATATACATTTAAATAGAGATATGGATGTGTGATATATATGGCATTATTATCTTTGATACAAATTATATTCTATGATATTCATTTAAAAACATTTCTTTGTCTTTT
>NW_021865725.1:0-869 GCF_006229205.1 Suricata suricatta | reverse complement strand
CGGGTGGGGGGTCACCAAAGTGCTGCTCCCACGCTGTGAGCAGGACTTGAACCTGCGCAGGGAGGCCCCAGCAGATTTCCATCCAAGGACTTAAGCACTCGGCCATCACAGCTGTGGTGGCCAGGGCTCCACTCACTGGACTTAAGACAAGTGCGCGTCATTTACTGTGTGGTGTCCAAGAAGAGATAGGGTGGCTGATCCCGGAGTGTCCGCTCCAAACCTTCCTCCACATAACGGCTCTTTCAGCTTTTCAGATATTCAGGCAAAAATCTTGGCAACACCCTTGACTTCAGTTACTCTTTCATTCCACATGGGTGAGGGCTTCTCTTTTCCTTTGCCCTCAGAATGCATCTGGATCCGAAAACCTTCCCACCACCCAGCTGCTAACAGCCTGTGCAGGCAGGACAGCCGCACCTGGAACCCGGGATGCCGCGGACATCTGTCACGGGCTGCCCTCATCCAGCCCTCTGGGCCTCTCTGACGCTCCGCCGTGACCAGCCAGCGGGACCTCTGAACCTAAGGCACCTCCTGGCACAGCTATGCTCAGACTCCACGCCTGCATCTCCTCCTTCCATCAGAGGCCTCTGGGCCCCGAAGATCTCATGTGTCCATCGCTGTCCCCTTCTCTTGCCCGGACTCTCACTCTGCCTCGATGTTCCTGCTGTGACACACCTGTGTCCCCACCCTTACCTCCTGCAGGTGTTTCCTCATCAAATACCACCTGCAGCGCAGCCAGAACGTCACAGCGGAAACTGTCCCCTCATTCCAGTGCTTCTCCCCTTCTTGGATGTATTCTTCTCCATCTGACTCGTGGTCATTGGGACACACGATGTAACTTATTTATTTAGTGTGGGACCACGTGAGTTAGG
>NW_021865724.1:0-869 GCF_006229205.1 Suricata suricatta | reverse complement strand
TGTTTTCTTAAAACGTCCATTTCCAAATCAGTGTCACTCTGCGTTTAATTATCATTAAATTGTTCGTGGACACTGCATCAATGTTAACTGTAGTGATAACAATGTAAAAGATTATTTTAAACAGTGCTTTATGGTAAAGAAATTAGAAAAACTTTTAATCAAGATACACATTTTTGATTCAGAGAAGTGCACATCCCTCTTTGCCTGCCAACCCCATCCCCTGCTCTTTTCTCATCTGTAAGCTTCGCAACAGCTTTGCTCACCCCCTAACTATCCCTCTAACACACCAGCACCTTTTCCACCCCAGGACCTTCACACATGCTGCCCAGAGAGTTCCCCCTGAGGTATAATTACGGCCTCCTTTCTCACTTCCTGCAGTCTTTGCTCTAAGTCTTTTCTGTGAGACCTTTTCTGTGAGACCTTCTCTAACCTCTGTATCAAAAATTTCTCCCCCTTTCTCTCAACCCTTAGAACTCTCTGCCTTGCCTTTTTCACTCTTAGCACCAATCTCTCTTATAAAGACATCAGTCAGATTACATTTGGGTTGATCTTCATGACCTCATTTTAACTTAATGACCCCTTTAAAGGCTCTCTCTCTCCAAGTTCAGGCACATTCTGAGGTGCCGGGAGTTGGGATTTCAGCACACGG
The DNA here is from genome assembly GCF_006229205.1 of Suricata suricatta. Taxonomy (NCBI): domain Eukaryota; kingdom Metazoa; phylum Chordata; class Mammalia; order Carnivora; family Herpestidae; genus Suricata; species Suricata suricatta. The sequence continues at coordinate 220 of NW_021865724.1, read as the reverse complement.
GTTTGGGAGGTGGACGCAAGTCGGCGTTAACACATGTGAAGCTTCACTTACATGCTAACTCCGCCAGCCCTATGCTTGTGTCTTGCGCACTTTGCGTGTGTGTGTTCTGCTTCCGTAAAGACGTGAGAGGCAATGATTTAAAACAAATTCTATTAGTACAAACAAAATGATTTGGAGTCTGTTCGGGTGGAGGTTTCTCAGACTAAAAATTAGTGTGTCC
>NW_021865723.1:0-869 GCF_006229205.1 Suricata suricatta | reverse complement strand
TACTCCTAACAATCTACATAAGGTGGGCTTTATGATCCACTGCATTTCATTGACAAGAAATTGACAAGAAATTTAGCAAGGTTAGGTATCTAGATTTCTCTTCTCTCATTAGCTTGATGTTTCTTGTTTCTTTACAGCCCAGCTCAATTTGTTCCTTCCTTATGAAGCTTTTTTTCTGACTAGTCCAGCCCTCATTGAGTTCCAGGAGACAATACACACGCACACACACACACACACACACATACACACACACACACACAGTACCTTGCATGATCCCTAGCACTATACTGGGTGCTTAAAGGACTAAAATCTATTTTCAATATCTGTTTTTTTATTAATTAATCAAAATAGGCTTTAGAGTATACTGCCTCCATTTTATTGTAATCCTTTTAAAACACAAATCTCTTGTTATTCTCTTAAGTCCTTCAGTATCATCTCATAACCTACTGGTGAAAACCCAGCCTATGTTTCTTGTTGTAAAAAGTTCACCATGACCTCCTCGCTGCCAGTCACGTCAGCCTCCTCTCTCACGGCTTCTGTCTAATCCAGCTAAATTAAACTGTTGTAATTAACATGGCCCCCATCCCTTTGTTCCTGCTGCTCATTAGCCTCTTATGTCCTCTTCCCTGCTCTTCACCACAAAACTAATTCTTCAGGACTCAGCGTAGGGCTCGTTATCTCTATGAATCCTCTGCTATTATTCCCAGATATGACTGAGTATTCATTCCTTCATGCCCCCACTCTAGTCCATGTAGGATTTTATCATAGCTTCTGGAAAATTGTATTCTACTTGTTTGTTTAAACCTTTGATTCTTCCCCTAGACTGTGAAGATAGGAAATCTGAAGTCACTTCTGTAACACTAGGGCAT
>NW_021865721.1:0-869 GCF_006229205.1 Suricata suricatta | reverse complement strand
TAACACAGTTGTACTTATGATTATCTAGAAGTGCATCCTCATTATAAAAATCATTTATATGATATATAATTATATATATGTGTGTGTGTGTATATATATATATATATATCCATAAGGTAGTGTTAAAATCAAGACAACAGGTCCAAAATGGAGTCACTTATGCTAAACCCTGTCACCAAACCAAGACTTACCTTAATGACACTTGGGGTCTCCCCAGAATGGAACCAGCCGGTCAGGACCTCAGAATGAGCACCAGCCAGGTTATCGGCCTGAAGGATTCCAGCCATTCCCTGAAGGAACCTGACCTAGTAAGAGCCACCCCACATTTTGCCCAAGATGACTTCCTTATCCCCACTCCCTTGTCCCTATAAAAGTCTTTCATTTTTTTTGCAAATCCTTAGAGCTCCCTCCCACCTGCTAGATGCGATGATGATTAGAATCTTTTTTGCTCAAAGAAACTTATAAAAATGTTAATAAGCCCCAGTTTACCTTTTAACGGTTCTGGCGCCAGGGAGAGAACAGAAGGTGTGAGGCACAACCAGGGGAAGGCACCGGGAGCCCCGTGAGGTCCCCTTCCTGCCACCTCTGCAGGGACAGAGGGGCTCTCCCTCACATCCTTGCTCTGCAGCTTTGGGTTAAAGCTCTCAGACTTCAATTGTGCATTTCTTTTTCTGGACTGAGTCCGAGCACACTGAGCCCGACTTAGAAAGTGGACTAAGTCCTGGTTGGACTGGTTCTGACCTGGAAACCCAACCAGCCCTGGGGTCACACTGGGTCTGGCTTAAGCTGGGCTAGGTCCAGAGTGGGGCTTCCCATAAGTCAGAGTCTGCTTTTCTTAAGGCTGAACAAGGAGGCAACAACAACAACAA
>NW_021865720.1:0-869 GCF_006229205.1 Suricata suricatta | reverse complement strand
GCCCGCCGCTGGCTCCTTCTCCCCTTCGCCCCAGGGTCCCCTTTCCCCCTGCGGAGAATCACTGTCCCTCGCCCCAAGCCCGCAGCCAGCAGGACCAAGGTGGGGGTGGGGCCCTTCCTTCCTGCCCCTTGGCCCGCCCCCACCCCCGAGGAACAGAGCGGGGAAATGAGGACCAGAGACCAGACAGAGGTGAGATGGGCCTCAGGTGCCTGGGTCCTGGAGGAGAATCATACAGTATTGGTGTCAGGAGGCGCTCCAAGATGGGGAAACTGAGGCTGAGAAAGAAGGGCGTTGACCAAGGTCATAAGGCGCAGGCAGCAGGCTGGAGCTTGGGGTGGATCTGGGGCAAGCTACCCTGCCTTGTGGCTGAGACTTGGCAGCTGACCTTGCCCCCCATAATAGAGCCCCAGTCCTGGCGCCTTTCCAAGTCCCCACCACTCGGCCTGGGGAGCTGCCAAGGGTCTGTCTCATGCCTCTCCCCACCTCCAGCTCAGGGCGCTGAGGGACAAAGAGGTGGCTCGGTGCCTGTAGAGACTGATATGAGGGCCTGTCCGTTCACATGGCTGGTTAGACTTAAGGTGTGTGCAAGGCTCACCCAGGCCCCAAGGCATGTGTGCACATGAGGGTGAGGGGGCAGGTGTTTGTGGGAGCAGTATGTGTGTGCTTATATCTGTTATCCACGAGTCTGCATGCAGATGGATACATGTTGAGAGTGTGTATGGAAATCTGTGTGCCAAAGTTGTGAGCTGGCAGGGGAGGAGAGGGCAGGAGCTTCTGAGCAGGAGCCCATGGGTGGGTTGGGGGCAGTGTACAGGCCCATGGGCTAGGAGTGGCATGGCTATGGCTATGTGCGCACAGATGTGCTCATA
>NW_021865719.1:0-869 GCF_006229205.1 Suricata suricatta | reverse complement strand
ATTTTTGCCATTAATGATGGTGTTCCATGTGGATGAATCTTCAACAATTCATAAATTTAAAGTTTAAAACAGAAATTTTGTTGACAAAAAAATATATACACACATATATATATTTCTTTAAAGTATTCATATGATTTGACTCAAAATTCTTTTACTGGACATATATATTAAGCAAATAGGCAGAAACCATAATAAAGACTTATGTTCAAATATATTTTTCTGCTTTTTGTGATTTTAAGAAATTAGAAGCATACATTTAATCATGGGGAGCCAGGGGCTAAATAATGTTACAATCTTAGGTAATGTATTTAGAAAAATTTTTGGGAAAAAATAACATGGAATGGCAATTAAAAATGAGGTTACAAGTCAGTAATAAAAGTGTTTTTATTTTTTATGTATTCTAGATTTTTTTCACAATGATAATATGATTAAACTGACAATATAAATACTATGTTGAAGTTCTGCAAAAATGTTTTCTGCTACAATTCTTTCCTACTGCAAAATCCCCAAGTTGGCCAGTGGGGCTACCATTCAGCAGACACATTTTGGGCAGCAATGCAGAAGGAGAAACAAGCTTCCAAGCTGGGCCTTTCAGAAGGGAGAGGACATAGTTCTTTCCCTTTCTCCCTCCCCAGGCCAGCCTTTAATAGGTTGCCATAATTACATTTGCAAGAACCAGGTCTACAAATCACCTGTCCAAGTTGGACTGCTCACTTCTAGGTTGCCTCCTAAGGATGTTCTGAGGAATGAAATACTGACAGGATGTGGCCACAGAGCTGGATGACACAGCAACCTGAGAGTATCTCCTAGCACGATTCCAGAGTCCAGACCTGCCGCACAGCCCTCTTTTCCATCCCATGATTACTTAC
>NW_021865718.1:0-869 GCF_006229205.1 Suricata suricatta | reverse complement strand
GGGCGGACCCCAGCCCGGGCTGTGGTGAGAACTGGTCTTTAGTAAAGTCCTTGCCCCTTGATGTGTCACGGCCACGTGTCGGACCCTTTGCAGGTTTTTACGTGGCCAGCATTCCAGGTACTTCCTACGGGAGCACCTTCAGAAGTAGCCGGGAGAGCCGCCATGAACGGGGTCTGGCAAAGTCTGTCCGTGCCGTTGGGCTGGACTCCTGTTCCGAGCTGCGGCGTTTCTTGTTAGCGTGTCGGTGGGCGGTAACCGCCCATCTGCCTTCCAGGGCAGAGACCTGTTTCCGACGCCCGTCCGGTCCGCACAGTTTTACTACTTAGACACCTTCATCCTGTCTTCTTCCGGCCCCGAACTGCAGCTCCTCAGGTACCACATCGACACGAGCAAGGACGACCTCAGAAGGTGCGTGGCCTTGTCTCTGGCCCTTCCCTCCATCGTGGGGACGCCGTGCCGCGGGGCAGACGCCCGCGAGGTAGGGGGTTTCCGGTGGTGAGTGGTACACGCCATGGGATCACCTCGCCCGGCTGCCGCCCGGGGCCCGATGCACGTGACGACGGGCTCTGGGTCCTCCCGTCGATGGCCGTTGTGGGGGACAGTCACTGCTGTGTTTATGCTGAGGTTAAAGAGGGAGCGGTTTTCACACACGTGTGCTGAGTATTTATAGGAAGTGCCTGTTTAGCTCCACCTCCTTTTGACAAATACTAACATTTTGTTTGTTTTCAAAGTTTTTAAAGAAATAAATTACAGGGATAGAGGGCTGCCTTTCCAGGCCTTTCCTGCCCCTCTTTCCCCTGCTCCCCCCCACCCCCTTACCAGGCTGCCGCCAGCCCCACCTGTGTGTGTGTGTGTGTGTGTCTGTGTGT
>NW_021865717.1:0-869 GCF_006229205.1 Suricata suricatta | reverse complement strand
GTTTTTGATTGTTTTATGTATTTAGATGCTCCCAAATTTGGCTCATAGATGTTTATAATTGTTAGCTCTTCCTGATGGAGAGACCCTGTAATTATTATATAATGTCCTTCTTTATTTTTTGTTACTGCCTTTACTTTAAAGTCCAGTTTGATATAGGTATGACTACTCCAGCTTTCTTTTGGCTTCCAGTTGCATGATAGATATTTCTCCATCCCTTTACTTTCAATATGAAGGTGTCTTCAGGTCTAAAATGAGGCTCTTGTAGACAACAAATAGATGGAATTTGTTTTTTTTAATCCATCCTGCTACCCTGTGTCATTTGGTTGATCATTCAGTCCATTTACATTCAGTGTTATTATTGAAAAATGTGGATTTAGATTCATTGTGTTCTTCATAGAGTTCATGTTTGTAGTGATGTCTCTGGTACCTTGTATTCTTTGCAATATTTCACTCATAGAGTCCTTCTTAGGATTTCTTGCAGGGCTGGTTTGGTGGTGATGAATTCTATCAATTTTTGTTTATTTGGAAACACCTTTATCTCCCCTTCTATATTGAATGACAGGCTTGCTGGATAAAGGATTTGTGGCTGCATATTTTTTCTGTTGATCACACTGAAGATTTCCTGCCATTCCTTCCTGGCCTGCCAAGTTTCCATAGATAGGTCTGTAACCATTCTGATAGGTTTCCCTTTGTATGTTAGGGCCCTTTTCTCCCCAACTGCTTTCAGAATTCTCTCTTTATCTTTATATTTTTCCAGTTTCACTATGATATGTCATGCCGAAGGTTGATTCAAATTACATCTTAAGGGGGTTCTTTGTGCCTCTTGAATTTGAATGTCTATTTCTTTCCCCAGACTCAGGAAATTCTCA
>NW_021865716.1:0-869 GCF_006229205.1 Suricata suricatta | reverse complement strand
GGTGTAGTCATGGCAACAAGGCTGGTCATGAGCAGGCGGTCCCCATGAAGGTGCAGCACTGGAGGGCAGAGGTGATCATTGTGTAGTGGAGAGGGTGGCAGATGGCCACAAAGCACTCATATGCATTGTGGCCAGGAGAAGATGTCCATGTCCCCAAAGTAAGAAGTAGAGCTGAACCAGGCATCTTTCGTAGGAAATGGACCTGCTCTGAGTCTCGATATTCACCCGGGCCTTGGGCACGGTGGTAGAGGTGAAAAGGATGTCAGCACAGGACAGGCTGGCGAGGAAGAAGTACATGGGTGTGTAAAGACATGCGTCGTGCCGATGGCCAGAACAATGAGCAGGTTCCCAGCCACAGGGACCACATACATCCACAGGAACAGCAGGAAGAGGATGCGCTGCTGCTCTGGCCGCTCTGAGAGCCCCCAGAGGAGGAACTCAAAGATGCTGGTCCGGTTCGCTCCTGCCATGAGCCCAGAGGTCTGAGAAAGAGACGCCCAGTGAGACCCACTAACACTCTAAGCATATTTCTGTATATATTAGTAATATCCCTGCAAGTCAGGTTAAAGGAAAATTAATGCTTTTTTTTTAACTTTTTACTTAACTTACAGTTAATTTGTTAGTTAGTACCTAGAAACACATAAAATACCAAACTATAACAGAAAGAAACGAAAAACTTGAACAGACTGATGACCAGCAAAGAAATTGAATCGGTAATCAAAAGTCTCCCAACAAACAAAAGTGCAGGGCCAGATGGCTTCACAGGTGAATTCTACCAAACATCAAAAGAAGAGTTAACAGCTATTCTTCTAAAACTATTCCAAAAAATAGAAAAGGAAGGAAATCTTCCAAATTCATTCTATGAGATC
>NW_021865715.1:0-1741 GCF_006229205.1 Suricata suricatta | reverse complement strand
AAAAAATTTGGCTGGTCTAAATATTAGCATATGCTCCCAGCCCCAAGTATGACCTAAAAGGGCATTTCATCAACCTCTATACATTTCAGTTTTCATGGGTCCTTTGGTCTCTTGGAAAATTACTTGGATATTTCATTTTTTCTTTCTTCTCCTCTTCCCTTCTTTTTATCATTAAATTTAATATGAATATGACTACTGTGCACTCTTGCTGAACTCTAGTTTATTATCCATTTAAAAAATCTGTTCTTCTTTAATTTATATATATTATTTTTTTTAATCCAGAAAAAGATTGTGGAGGGAAATATCCAAAGCAAGTCATATCTTAGGTCGTTAAAGAAAGAAACAGAGGGGACAGGTTAGAATGGGGACAAGAAGGAAACATGCTAAGCCTAGGTGAAAGGTGGTTTCTGTGACACAGCTTCACACTGACTCAATGTCCTTGAATTTAAGGCAGAAAGAGAAACAGTGAAAGAGATTATCACCACAATTGAGCTTCATAGTTTTGAAGAAACATTTTCTAAGCACTAAAACCTCAAAGGTTTGACTTTATGTAAGACATGTGGAGTGGTTTAAAGAGCAATTTCATCAACATTTAAAAAGAAGTATAGAAGCAAATTTTATAGGATAAATTATTGAAAGTTCATTTTTCTGTGATATCTAGAAATAAAAAACTTCTAAATATGTGTAAACAAGATCAGTTCTGGTAAATTCATACATGTATTTGAAAATATTTGTATTTTCAAATACATGTATGAGAAAAATGTTGTCAAGCGTCCATAAGTAAGATATTAGCTTTTTCATTCCTTCCTTCCTTTCTTATTCATTTCTTTTTCTGTTCGTAGTTATACACTTATACTATTAGGACTATTTCTGATTAATAAGAAACCATGGTGCCATTAACACATATGATAGACTTAATCTATGGATTGTGGCCAAAGGAAAATTCTTATAATCATAAACAAGTATGATTTTGTAGAGAAGTTGTAGCTCAGAGTCTTTTCTTAGTTATTTTCTATCTCTGTAACTAATTTATGATTACTTTTATTCCTTAATATACCACAGCACATGTAGGAGGCACTTATATTTTCTAAATATAAATTTTGTAAACATTTATCTATTTTTGAGGGATAGAGAGAGACAGATCATGAGCAGGGAGGGACAGAGAGAGAAGGACACACAGAATCCGAAGCAGACTCCAGGCTCTGACCTGTCAGCACAGAGCCTGACGCAGGGTTCGAAGCCACAAACTGTGAGATCATGACCTGAGCTGGAGTCGGACGCTCAACTGACTGAGCCACTCAGGCGCCCCTGTATTTTATAAATAAATGACTACGTTTTAACTGTCATTAACCATTACATGTTTCTAAGTTTTATCTGTGGAATACTTTTCTCATTTGCTACATCAGGACTAATTTAGTTATAAAATATCTACAAATTAGAGTAGTCTAAATGTATTTTCCTGAAATTATCAAGTAATACTTTTTCCACATTGACAATCACGGCCCCATTTGATTTCACTGGATGCTAAAAGCATTGTTGCATCGCATGTAGTTTAAGCTGCTAGATTATAGAGTTCCCCAATAAGGACTGCTGTTAACTTTTACTTTTCTGTGGCAAAAGGAGCAAAGACAAACATGGAAATAGTAATTTGGCTGTGTTTTTACAAGAGAAAAATAATTTCCAAGGCTTAGATAAATGGCACATGTCACCAACCCTATCCTATATTTAATGTTTAATTCCA
>NW_021865714.1:0-869 GCF_006229205.1 Suricata suricatta | reverse complement strand
ATATTGTTTCCTGCTTTGTCAAAGCTTAGTTGCCCATATAGTTGTGGATTCCCTTCTGGATTTTCTACTGTGTTCCATTGGTCTGTGTGTCTATTTTTGCACAAGTACCATACTCTCTTGGTCACTACAGCTTTGTAATATAACTTGAAGTCTAGAATTCTGATGCTTCCAGTTTTTTTTTCAAGGCTGCTTTGGCTATTATAAAGCCTCTTGTGGTTCCATACAAATTTTAGGATTATTTGTTCTAGTTCTGTGAAAAAATACTTAGTATTTTGATAGGGATTGCATGAAATCTGTAGATTGCTTTGGGTAGTATAGACATTTTAACAATATTGGTTTTTCCAATCCATGAGCATGGAATGTCTTTCCATTTGTTTGTGTCATCTTCAATTTATTTTGTCAGTGTTTTATTGTTTTCAGAGTATAGGCCCTGGTTATTCCCAGGTATTTTATAATTTTGGGTATTTTCTTAATTTCTCTTTCTGCTTCTTCATTATTGGTGTATAGAAATGCAAGGAATTTCTGTTCATTGATTTTGTATCCTTTACTGAATTAAAGTTTTACTTCTCCCTTGTCAATTTGAATGCTTTTCACTTCTTTTGTTGTCTGGTTGCTGTGGCTAGGATTTCCAGTACTATGTTGCATAAAAGTGGAGAGTAGACATCCTTGTGTTGTTTCTGACCTTAGGAGACAAGCCCTTCACTTTTCCCCCTTGAGAATGATGTTAACTGTGGGTTTTCATAGATGGCCTTTATTATGTTGAGGTATGTTCCTTCCATACCAACTTTGTTGAAGGTTTTGAGCATGAGCTGTCAAATGCTTTTTATGCATCTAGTGATCATATGTGTCTTTTCGTTTCTCTTATTGAT
>NW_021865713.1:0-869 GCF_006229205.1 Suricata suricatta | reverse complement strand
AGATCCCCAGCAGTGCTATTGCTGGATCATAGGGGAGGTATTATTGTTTGTTTGTTTGTTTGTTTTTTAAAACCCTTCACACTGTTTTCCTGAGCGTCTGTGCCAGTTTCCATTCCCACCAACAGTGCAGGAGGGTCCCCATTTCTCCACATCCTCACCAGCATCTATAGTCTCTTGTTTTGTTCATTTTAGCCTCTCTGACCTGTGTGAGGTGGTATCTCGGTGTGGTTTTGATTTGTATTTCCCTGATGCTGAGTGACGCTGAGCATCGTTTCATGTGTCTGTTGGCAATCTGGAGGTCCTCCTTGGAGAAGTGTCTATTCATGTCTTCTGCCCATTTCTTCACTGGATTACTCGTTATTCAGATGTGGAGTTTGGTGAAGTATTTTGTAGATTTTGGATATTAGCTCTTCATCCAATATGCCATTTGCAGCTATGCTTTCCGATTCTGTTGGTTGCCTATTAGTTTTTATGATAGTTTCCTTTGCAGTGCAGAAGCTTTTTATCTTGATGAGGTCCCAGTAGTTCATTTTAGCTCTTGATTCCCTTGCCTTTGGGGATGTGTCCAGTAGGAACGTGCTGCTATTGAGGTCAAGGAGGCTTTTTCCTACTTTCTCCTCTAGTGTTGGATGGTTTACTGCCTGACTTTCAGGTCCTTCACCCATTTTGAGTGTATTTTTGTGAATGGTGTAAGTAAGTGGTCTACTTTGATTCTTCTGCCTGTTGCTGTTCAGCTCTCCCAGCACCACCTGCTAAAGAGGCTGTCGTTTTGCCATTGGATACCCTTCCTGCTTGGTCGAAGATTAATTGGCTGTACATTTGTGGGTCTAGTTCTGGGACCATTGGTCTATGTGTCTGTTTTTGTGCCC
>NW_021865712.1:0-869 GCF_006229205.1 Suricata suricatta | reverse complement strand
TCGTTTAACTAGGAGCTCCAGGTGCTTCTCAGGTGAGGCCAGGGTGAAGCACGAGGATCTGCAGGCCTATTAGGAAGGGCTGCGTCTGGCTTTTGGCTGAAGAGATGGTGGTAGTCTGTTGGTGTGGACCTGGAGGGGGCAGGTCAGTGCAGCCCGTGTTCCCCGAGCTGTGGCAGGGTGTGTGGCTGTCTGTGGGAGGGAAGGACATCTGAAACCACAAAGGAGAAACTCACAGGTAAGTGTCCACACAGGAGCTCCTTTTTGTCTGAATCTTTCTGTAAGGTTAACATTAGAGTAGTGAAAGAATCACAAGACAGAGACACCGGGAAAAGAGATCAGAGCACCCTTTAGTACAGAGTCAGAAATAAATGTAATAGGCCTTTTTTGGGAGAGCTGTCAGGCAAGGTTCCCTGGTCTGGACAGGATGGGCCAGGGAAGTCGCGCAGGGGAATGACGAGGCTTTTTATGGGACAGCAGCCTCTGATGTGTTTCCAGGGATGGAGAACCCCCTGTAAGCAGAGAGATGCAGCCGGAGCCGATGACGTGTTTTTGGAGAGCCACAGCCGGCAGAGGGGGGCCAGGGCACATGACGTGCTTCCAGCAGCAGGCAGAGAGCAGCCAGGTGCTCCTCTCCCCGAGCCTGCCAAACCTGTCACCTTCCTGTGACAAACGAGAGTGTGGCATTTTCTGCATTTCATGATTCTGCTACCTGCCCAAGTCCAACTCCAGCAGATCCAGGGTTCCCTGAAGGATGGATGGGGTCTGTGAGAGAGCCTCAAGTTACTTTCTGATCACCAGGCTGGCATCTCTGCACTGACTGAGGCTCAGCTTTATTTATGACTAAGTGTGTGGGGAACAGCACAGAAGTG
>NW_021865711.1:0-869 GCF_006229205.1 Suricata suricatta | reverse complement strand
CCACTTGTTTCTCCATTTCAAATTAGTTAAATGGCTACTGAAAAAACATCTAGTTTCTTACATTTACTGGATGTGGGACAAAATATTCTACAAAGGGAAGAATAATATGTATACTCCCCAAGACTATTTGTGTGTGTGTGTGTGTGAGTGTGTATGTGCTGATGTATGTAAACTTTTGGAATCTAGTCATTACTAATACTCAGAAAGTAGTGCTATTGGCTATCTTGCTTTAACCTGTACAGTCTGGATTGCAGATAAACCCCACTCATTTCTTGTTCTTTGATAATTGTCCCCATGGAATTCTGCTGTTTGTTATTAGAAATGCGGACTCAGTTTCCCATTCTAACTCCTGAATCAGACAAAACCTGATCACCACATCACTGTTGTGAATTTCTAATTCACATTAGAACTTGATATGTAGAGGGGTGCCTGTACAGGTGGTTCAGTCAATTAGGTGTTCACCTTGAGTGCAAGTCATGATCTCACGGTTCCTGAGGTCAAGCCCTGTGTCAGAATCTGTGCTACATTCTTGGAGCCTAGAGCGCGCCCTGTATTCTGTGTCTCCTGCTTTCTCTGCCTACCCCTCCCCTGCTCATGATCTGTCTTTCCCTCTCAAAATATGTAAACATCCAAAAAATAAGAAATACATAATTGGATAACTACATCTCTTACACACTAAAACTTTGAAACAAAGAAATAGACACAACTTATACTGTATGATATAAATGCAGTCCTCAAACATGTGTGTGCCTCTGTCGGCACCTTCAGTTCACAGTTCATCTGGCAGGAATAGAGTGTTCACAGTGGTTCTGTGAAACATATGCCACCTTATTACCTCAAAGGAAGAAAGGATGTAAAGTATATAACTG
>NW_021865710.1:0-869 GCF_006229205.1 Suricata suricatta | reverse complement strand
CATACCCAATGATTTTCCAAATGTAGCAGTCCTTCCACAGCCTCTCCTTTTCCCCAAGATCCTTTCCATTTTTTATATTTTAATTTATTTATGTATTTGAGAGAGAGAGAGCAAGCAGGGGAGGGGCAGAGAGAGGGAGACAAAGGATCTGAAGCAGGCTCTGGGCTCACAGCAGAGAGCCTGATGTAGGGCTTGAATTCCTAAACTGTGATATCATGACCTGGGCCAAAGTTGGATGCTTAACTGACTGAGCCTCCCAGGCGCCCCTCATTCTTTTTAAACAAGGCTTACAGTGCTCTTTGTGGCAAGATGTAATTGAACGTAATCAAGCTGTACAAAGCCCGATAGATATTGGTTTATATCCCAGTTCATCTTTGCCAGTTGTGTGCTCCCATGCAAACTTGTCTTGCTCCCTCACTCAGTCACACGTTGAGGTGCCAATATGTCTTAGCTGAAGCCAGGTCCCGGCGTGCTCGACCCCGGCGATCGACGGTACCTGTCTCGTCCGCCCCGACCGACCGGCAGGGCAGAGAATCGTCGCGGGTTCTTTTCCTGAGGGAGAGAGAGAAAACAGGGCAGGAGGGAGACGCAGAGAGTGAAGACAGCACACGGTATCTGATCAAGCCTCTTCTTTATTGAGAAAACAATATCTTATAAAGGTTTCAAAGCAGAAAAACAAGGCAGCTGACCTAGGTCGGTTGCTAGGAAACAGGGTTAAGGGATTAAGGCTGGAGTAAAAGAGGAACCAGACTAAAGTGCTTTAGCACAGCGCCTGAGGGGCTGATACTACCCTGCCTGCAGGCGGTTGATCTTTGATCTTCTGGCTTCTCCTAACAGGGAGTGGCGCTCCCCTGCCTATTTTTGTAACT
>NW_021865709.1:0-869 GCF_006229205.1 Suricata suricatta | reverse complement strand
GACACAATTCTTGAAAATTCGTTGATTTTGAAGTTAGGACATGAAACAAAAACAGTTCCACAAGTGGATTCGATGCAGTTCATTCAGTCTGTGTGTTCGTTAATGGAGTGGTTGAATTCTCAGCAGAACTGGCTAAGTGACAACGGACCCCCTTCTACTACATGCTTTGGTCAGTGTCTTTATCCATTCACACGCTCATTCTTTCATTCAATAATAAAATTCTGGGGTGCCTGGGTAGCTCACTTGGTTGAGTGTGTGACTCTTGATGTAGGCTCAGGTCATAATCTCATGGTTCATGGGTTCAAGCCCCACGCCCAGCTCTGGGCTGTTAGCACAGAGCCTGCTTGGGATTCTTTCTGTCTTTTTCTTTCTGCCCCTCCCCTGCTCATGCTCATTCTCTCTCTCTTTCTCAAAATAAATAAATAAATAAATAAATAAATAAATAAATAAATAAATAAATAAATAAAATTAAAATATCTTATTAAAACATGAAATTCTATTTCAGGCACTTTGCCAGACACATGGTGCACAGCAGTTAAAATGAACAGTCCTATTTCTCACCCTCATGCATTTTTAGAGTTGAGAGATGGACAGAAAACAAATAACCACACAAATTAATCTATAATTACCAATGGCAGGCCTTTCTTAAGAAATAAAAGCACATAATACAGAATCTAACTACTGATTGTTCATTAATGAAAGTCTTAGGGAAGCAGTGGCATGAAATGATTGGCATCTCTTAAAATATCCTTCCAACTGACCTCAGCTGAAGACTGAATTGTTGTGGAGAAGGTTGGCAGCAAGGGTGGCATCAGGAGAAGAGTTAGGGGCTATTCTAGCAACCCAGACCAATGGCGGCTGGTGATAAA
>NW_021865708.1:0-869 GCF_006229205.1 Suricata suricatta | reverse complement strand
GGTGTAGCCCTAAGAAGGAAAGCAGACAGACAAACACGGAGGGAACAGAAGCACACAAACGCACAGACAAATCAAACAAACAAACAAATTAAAAGGGGGAAAGGAAAGAAAGAAAATGGAGAGGAAAGAGATGAAAAGAAGAGAAGAAAATAAAAAATAAAGGGCGTCAGAGACAACAAAGGACAATGATCAGTCTAAAAGTGTATGACCCATTGAGGGGAGAGATAAGAATGAGATACAGGGGAATATATCTGGATTGCAAGAAAGAAAAAAAAAAGAGAGAGAGAGAAAGGAAAATAAGGAGTAAAATATTTTTAATTTATGTAAAAAAGGTAGTAATAATAAAAATTAAGTACCAAAAAAAAAAAAAAAGAAAAAAGAAAAAGAAAAGCAGTAGCTCCCCTTTGAGGATAGGTGTGGTTTGGTGTAGTAGGTCTCAGTCTCAGGGGCTGCTCTCAGAGGCTCTGCCTTGGTGGCTGCAGAGAGTAGAATGGTGGCACACCAAGCTCCGCTGGAACTAAGCACTGTAGGCCACTCTAATGAGTCCGGTAGCTGAGCCAAGTTGTATTTTCCAGGCCCACCTCAGTTCAAAGTCCTAGTCCATGCACTTTTATGCTACCACAGATGAGATGTACTTGCTTTGGTGGCTGGCTTCTTAGCGGGAGGGATCAGTTTCTCTTGGCTCAGGCCAGGATTTGCGCTGCCTGAGGCAAGGTGTGCTGCCTGAGGCAAGGTGCGCAGCAGGAGGCAAAATGCACACTCTCACAGACACTGCGGACTCCCAGCCCCCAGCCAGGATAGTGATCCCATAGGGGGAGGGATCAGTTTCTTGCACTGTTGCTGCCTGAGGCACTGGGCGCTGCCGGAAA
>NW_021865707.1:0-869 GCF_006229205.1 Suricata suricatta | reverse complement strand
CGAGTGATGTTGAGCATCGTTTTATGTGTCTGTAGGCCATCTGGATGTCCTCTTTGGAGAAGTGACCGTTCATGTCTTCTGCCCATTTCTTCACTGGATTATTTGTTTTTTGGGTGTGGGGTTTGGTGAGTTTCTTGTACATTTTCTATATTAGCCCTTTATCTGATATGTCATTTGCAACTATCTTTTCCCATTCTGTCGGTTGCCTATTAGTTTTCTTGATTGTTTCCTTTGCCTTGCAGAGGCTTTTTATCTTAATGAAGTCCGAAGAGTTCAGTTTTGCTTACATTTCCCTTGCCTTTGAGGATGTGTCGAGTAGGAGATTGCTGCGGTGGAAGTCTAGGAGGTTTTTTCCTACTTTCTCCTCGAGGGCTTTCGTGGTTTCCTGTCTCACATTCAGTTCCTTCAGCCATTTTGAGTTTATTTTTGTGTATGGTGTAAGAGGGTGGTCTAGTTAGTTTCATTATTCTGCATGTTGCTGTCCAGTTCTCCCAGCACCACCTGCTAAAGAGGCAGTCTTTTTTGCATCGGATACTCTTCCCTGCTTTGTCAAAAATTAATTGACCGTACATTTGTGGGCCTCTTTCTGGGTTCTCTATTCTATTCCCTTGGTCTGTTTTTGTGCCAATACCATACTTTCGTGATGATGAAAGCTTTGTAGTAGAGGCTGAAGTCTGGGATTGTGATGCCTCCCGTTTTGGTTTTCTTCTTCAATATAACTTTGGCTAATCGGGGTCTTTTGTGGTTCCATACGAATTTGAGGATAGTCTGTTCTAGTTTTGAGAAGAAGATTGGTGCAATTTTAATGGGGATTGCATTGAATGTGTAGATTGCTTTGGGTAGTAATGACATTTTCACAATGTTTATTC
>NW_021865706.1:0-869 GCF_006229205.1 Suricata suricatta | reverse complement strand
CGCTATGAACATTGGGGTACATGTGCTCCTATGCATCAGCACTTCTGTCTCACTTGGGTAGATCCCTAGCAGTGCTATTGCTAGGTCATAGGGGAGTTCTATCAATAGTTTTTGAGGAGCCTCCACACTGTTTTCCAGAGCGGCTGCACCAGTTTACATTGCCACCAACAGTGTAAGAGGGTGCCCATCTCTCCACACCCTCTCCAACATCTATAGTCTCTTGCTTTGTTCATTTTAGCCACTCTCACTGGCGTGAGGTGGTATCTCAGTGTGGTTTTGATTTGTGTTTCCCTGATGAAGAGTGATGTTGAGCATCGTTTTATGTGTCTGTAGGCCATCTGGATGTCCTCTTTGGAGAAGAGTTTTCACCGGCATCTCTCTGACAACATATGTGGGCATCTCTCCATGTGCTTCTTTGGAATCCGTGTGTCTCCTCGGGGAGCGTTAAGGTGTTTTGCCCGTTTTTTTTTTAAGTCAGAGGTTTGTTTTCTCATTGTTGAGCGTTACGAGGTGTTTGTATACTTTGGACACCAGTCTGTCATCAAAGCCTGGCCTTGCAAACAAGTTTCTCAGTCTGTGGCTCGTCTGTGAAGTCCCTCCCGTCAGCTACTCTCTTCACGGACCCGCGGCCCTGCTGCTGTCACCGCTTCTGAACAGTCACTATTCTCTCCTGTGTAACTTTCGAGGTGAGAGGGAGCTCTGGAGGGTGGCTGCCACCGGGTCTGAGGTAGTGCGCTGGTGCTGGTCCCCCCGCTCTTAGTCTTGCAGAGGGGTGCGGGGAGGGCGCTCAGAGCTCTGACGTGGGCTCCCCCCCACCCGCCGCTGGGGCGGGGAGGGGGTTTAGGTGGGCGGTGGGGGTCCCCCCTCCG
>NW_021865705.1:0-869 GCF_006229205.1 Suricata suricatta | reverse complement strand
CGGCCCTCCTGCAGCGCCCAGAGACCCCGGCCCTCCCCGAACACGACGTTGCACACCCCGGGCTGGAAAGTACTGCTGCCTGGGAAGCGGCTTCCGGCCAGCACAAGGAGCTGGGCGATGGGGACCCTGGGGACACTGCCCGCGAGGAGACACAGAGACGTCACATCACAGCCTCCACATGGCCCA
Source organism: Suricata suricatta (assembly GCF_006229205.1). NCBI lineage: Eukaryota > Metazoa > Chordata > Mammalia > Carnivora > Herpestidae > Suricata > Suricata suricatta. Next base: position 683 of record NW_021865705.1, on the reverse strand, counting down.
GGGGCTGCCATTCAACTCAGCCAGCGCAGCCCCGAGTCCGGATGGGTCCAAACCCGACGACCCCGCCACGGCCCGCCACTCAGCTAGAAGCTAGAGAGGGGCTCCGCCCGAAGCCCCCCGCCGGGCCCCGTCCCCACCAGAGAGCCGGAGGCCCGGGCCCATGCTGCACGTCCGTCCGCATCGCCAAGTCCTGGGTGAGCCTGTCCTGTGGCGCTACGGAGCCGCTCAGGGGGTCACCTCACGCCCGGCCCGGCCCCACCCGAGGGGGCCTGCCTGGCGGGAGGGGCTCCAGCCACAAGGCCTGTGGTGTGAGCAGGCGGGGTCCTCGCTCCCAGGGGTGCTCCCAGTCCTGGCCCTCGGGTGCTTGTTTTCCGAATCCTGGAGCTGGTCCAGGCCGCCTTCCCAGGGCCTTGCTGTTGGTGTGTGTGGTGTGTGTGTGTGTCCACGTGTCCTTCCCTGGTGTGTGGGGTGTGTGGGTGTGTGTCAGTCCCTGGTGTGTGTGTGTGGGTGTCTACCCCTGGTGTGTGTGTGTGTGTCTGTCTGTCTCTGGTGTGTGTGTGGGTGTGTGTGTGTGTCTGTGCCTGGTAGGTGTGTGTGGGTATCTCTGTGGTGTGTGTGTGTCTAGCTCTGGTGTGTCTGTGTGTGTCTGAGTCTGGCCTGGTATGTGTGTCTGTGTGTGTATG
>NW_021865704.1:0-1741 GCF_006229205.1 Suricata suricatta | reverse complement strand
CCTGGGTGGCTCGGTTGGTTAAGCATCTGACTTCGACTCAGGTCATGATCTCAGAGCCTGGAGTCTGCTTCCTATTCTGTGTCTCCTTCTCTCTCTCTGCCCCTCTCCAACTCGTGCTCTGTCTCTCAAAAATAAACATTCAAAAGATTAAAAAAAAAAAAAAAAGCTAAAGCATCACCTTCCTTGTTCCCCAGCCTACCTGGTCCGGAGTGTGTCCAAGCACGTGGGGACGTACTTGTCAAACAGGATGCTGAGGTTGGCTCTCTCTGTCTGGACTTCCCTCTGGTCGATCCAGCTACTCACTGGAGGGTTCCAGCCCAGGTCCGCGGGATTCATGTACAGGATTCCTGGCAACGTCAAGAATATGGTTCAGCGAAGTTTCCATGAACGTCCCTCTATTCCTGAGCCCACAGAGTTCATTTCTCTGTGTCGAAAATGTACAGAGGACTGGACTTTAAAGAAACAGGAGCCTGGAGGAGGTCTGAGAGGGCCAGCGGGATTGAGATCCGATAGACTGAGATCCCAGCACTGAGAGAAAGCAGTGCTGGGAGGGCTGGGAGGGCCAAGTCCAGGCTTGGGAGGAAGGGAGGCCGGGATAACACATCCTCGCCATGGCTGCGCAAGTGTGAGGCAGGCTGCAAGGTGGCCCCGAGAAGCCTATGTCCCTGCGCAGAGCCCTGGAGCCTGTGAACACGACCTTCCTCAGCAAAAGTGCCTTCCTCTGCATATGTGATTAGGGGTCTCATGACGGGATCATCTTATCTGGATGGGACATTTACAAGGGTGTCCCAAGAAGAGACAGAAGAGATAAGACACGCACAGAGGAGAAGGCCACGTGAACATGGGGGTGGAGGTTGGAGTCACGGGGCCGCAAGCCTGAGCGGGAAGGAGCAAGGCAGGGTCCCCTAGGGAGGGAATCCATGTCCTGCTGTCTTTAAAGACATCAAGTTCATGGTGGGTTGGAGCATCAGCCCTAGGAAAGGAAGAGAGAGAGAAAGAGAGAGAGAGAGAGCGCGAGCGAGCACGTGAGCAGGGGAGGGGCAGAGAGAGGGAGACACAGAATCCGAAGAAGGTAAGTTCAGCATCAAGCTGTCATCTCTCACCAGGAGGTGGTGAGGACTTCAATGCTTGGTCATCACCAGCGACGCAGAGGCTAGAAGTGGCCTAAAACGAGCCTGATTCGAGGCACTTCTGGGCAGAGATAGTTGTCCAGCTCAGGGGCCTCTCGCTCCCCATCTCTGAATTCAGAGAATCTCCTGGTCCTGGCCTCAGAGCACCTGCTGGCCCTCGTGGACACAGATTCGGGCTGGGAATCAGGCCCGAGTTTCCCATGATGCATGCCTGGTCCCGTTCAGAGCTCCTGTTTGGAGCCAGCCCGTGACATGAGACGCCAGGGGCCACCTGTATTCAAGGGTGATTGATTACCTGCTCTGGAGACCGTGGCGGGGGTGGCCGTGCGCAGGTGGCTGATCTCAAAAAGTAGCCTCATGGTGGGATTCAGGGGGATCCTCTCGTTGCTGGCCAGGGTCAGCACCTGGCAACAGGGAGGCACAGGCCAGGTAGGGATGAGTGGGACACGTGGCCAACTGGGGTGGGGGTGGGGTGTCTGGGTTTGGCCGGTTATTCCTGGTAGGGATTAAGGATGATTATTTTCTTCTTTATGGTAGAAACAAGTAGTGTCTAATGTCCATCACCTGATGAACGGATCAAGAAGATGTGGTATATATACACAATGGAGTAC
>NW_021865703.1:0-869 GCF_006229205.1 Suricata suricatta | reverse complement strand
ACCTGCTATGTGACAGGCATTGTGGAAGAGAATATAGACTGATGTAAACATAGATTATTATCTGACAGAGGGTTTGGGGCAAACATCAGCATCACTTACTGCAGGCTCCAATGCACCGCAGAAATACCTCCTGTTCTCCTAACAGCTGAATGTGCCTCAGAAGAAGAAGGCCCATCCCTGGTTCTCACGGAGCAAGCATGGTCATGACCATACTTAGAAGACACAGGGTGGTCTCGGCCATGGCAGCCAGGCCGTCTGCGAGTGGGATGTGGCTATTGAGAGAACCACCAATAAACACCAGTAGCCCAGGTGGACATAAAGCACTAATGAATTTGAGCACAACCTCTCCTGCTCATGAAGAACACCTCAAATACCAATCAGTTCACACTCAAGCAACATGGGATGAGCATCCCGGTTCAGTAACTGGATATTCAAACTGCCTGTCTCCATACCTATGAAGATGAATTGGAGGGGCACCTGGTGGCTCAGTCGGTTGAGCGTCCGACTCTTGATTCCAGCTCAGGTCATGATCTCATGGTTCGTAAGTTCAAGCCCCGCATTGGACTCTATACTGACAGCGTAGAGCCTGCTTGGGATTCTCTCTCTCTCTCTCTCTCTCTCTCTCTCTCTCTCTCTCTCCCCCCTCTCTCTCTGTCCCTCCCATGCTTGCTCCCTATTTCTCTCAAAATAAATAAAAATAAACTTAAAAAAAAAGGTGAATTGGATACAGCCCTTAAACATAAGAAGTGACAGTCTAAAATGAGTGACTTTCATGTAATCAAATCATTACAGGGCATATGTGATGGATGCGTGCTTTAAAATCTTGCCTGAAGTCTAGTTTTCCATCTTAGCAGATTTCTCAGGTGACA
>NW_021865702.1:0-869 GCF_006229205.1 Suricata suricatta | reverse complement strand
GTTTTTTCTAATATTCTGATTGAAAAGGCATAGCATATTTGAAGTCCTGGTGTACTTCATTTCAGCAGGTAATAAAAAGTATGTACGCCACCATATTTATCTCCTACATAAAATATTTGAACATAAAATATCTCCCTGTGTTTATTACTAGACCATTACAGATCTTTTCTTCTTCTACTTTCCTTAGTCCTTTTGATATTCTATTTTTATTTCATGGCCTAACTGTACTGTGTACTTTATTCTAGGCCTTCCCAAGTAGATTTTGGGAATAGGCAATATAAATAAATGAGGAATAGTCTGGGCATTAAAACTTGTTCCTTTTTCTGCCCCAGACCTTGATAGTTTAGTAGGTCTGCCTCGAAGATGACATGACCAACAGGAGAAGACGTTTCCAAACCCTGCTCTGAGGTATAGATGCAAAACATGAGGGCCAGAGCATTAGGTGAAGCTTCAGCTCAACATTGCCCTTCATGAAACAGGGGTTATGCTTCATGCCTTATGTTTCGGTCCTGCACAGCCTCTCCTTTTACAAGATGCTCTTCTAACAATACTACTTGGACAGGATATCAACTCGAAGTAAACTCAATTAAAGCTAGTTTTAGAGGTAGCCCTGGTAAAGGACAATAAAGAAGTTTAATATGTAATTGGTAAATATTACTTGGGGGTAAAGTCTCTATACTTAATTGTACATTTCACACACATAGAATGGCAGAATAAACAAAAAAAATGTTTTTATTATGTAAAAGGGTAAATGATCTCTCCCAATGAGATTTTTAGTGATATCATCATCTGGGAAACCCAAAACAGATTCTCAGACCCTCAACGACTAAGAAGTTTGCTCTAAAGTATACATTTTAGATGCGTGTGAA
>NW_021865701.1:0-870 GCF_006229205.1 Suricata suricatta | reverse complement strand
TTATAGAATAGCATCTATTTTCAGGCTGGGAAGCAGTCTGATGAGCTGTTTAATGTTGAAGAGCTTCAGAACAAGTCTCCCCAAAATGTGCCACTTTGGATGTGGACTCATTTCAGCTGAAGGCACTCAAAGACTCAGCAGACTCAAGAAAAACCTTTACCTCTCTCTTAAACCCCCTTAAATAATTTGGGTAGGGGGCTTGGCCCAGAAAGAAAACTATCCCCAAAGAGAACTTGTTTATCTGTCTGGCAGGAGAAACATCAAATTACCAAGCATCTGCCCTTTGTATCATCCTGTCCATCACCTCCTCCCCTTTGAAGCCCAGACCCATATCCTGTTCTTTAGCTCAACAAGGCATATGAATCTCAGTGGCCAGACTTGTCTGTGAGTCTCATGTTCTTACGGAGCTCCCATAGGTATGGAATCAAATTTGGTTTTCTCCTATGAATCTGTTTTATGTTAACTGAATTATTAAACCAGCCACGGAACCTATAGGGGCATAATACACACTTTTCCCTCCCCTACAGTTGGGATAGTTGGGTACTTTGCTGGCTGGACACTGCTCATTGCCACAGCAGAGAGATCCTGGGGCCTCTGACAAGTGTCAGAGAGGGTGAAAGTTCTTACCACATTAGCCTCCTGGATCGCTACCTGCAGGGTCAGGTGGAAAAGAGAGAGCTGAGCGTCCTTTTTATTTTTCTAAATTTAGATTAGCAAGAGAAAATACTTGTGGAACTATTTCCTTGGTATAGTGGCCCTGCTAAAGATTTGTTAGGAGTACTCCTGGCTTTATTCATCCTTTTCTACCCAGAGATGGCTGCTGTTTTCCTTGTTTGTCTTAGGGAGGAAGAGCCATAGGGCAGACCACAG
>NW_021865700.1:0-870 GCF_006229205.1 Suricata suricatta | reverse complement strand
GTCAGTTACATCTTTCTGGAATAGTGGTTAAAAGCATAGACTCTGATTCCAAATGAACTCCAGTTTAGTACTAGGTCGTTTTGTAGATAGTGATCTTGATCAAGCTGCCTAAGCGTCCTCTCTGAGCCTGGCTCCTCCTGTGTAAAAGGTGAAGGGAATACTAAGAATTATATTGGCTTCACTAAGTGATTGGGGGGATTGGGAAGAAGTCAAGCACACAGCCCTGTGTGTGGTACACTGTAGCAAGCACTTGATCGTGGTTTTCTGTTCCCATCAGAACCAGAGACTATGCTGTTTGTGTCTATGTCAATAATTATTTGACATACTGTCTCATCTTCCTCACCAAACTGTAGCCACCTTCTACTTCAGTGTTTGATTTAAGTGGTGATGGGTGGCTCAGTTGGTTAAGCATCTGACTTTGGCTCAGGTCATGATACGTGGTCTGTGAGTTTGAGCTCTGTCTTGGGCTCAGAGCTTGGAGCCTAGAGCCTACTTCGTATTCTGTTTCTCTCTCTCTTTCTGCACCTCCCCCACTCATGCTCTATTTTTTTCTCTCTCTCTCTCAAAATAACAAACATTAGGAAAAAGTTAAAACAAATGTTTAATTAAAAATTCCCACCTTCTAGAAAGTGGGTGCTCATCAAATCTTGCAGAATGTATTGCTACAGCACCATCCTAAGGATGGCCCAGCCTCCACCCCACACACATGCATCTGTGTGCAAACACAAGCTCACATTCACTGCAGGGAGCAGTAAGAATTCACCCATTCAGCTAATGATTACAGAGCGCCTACTATGTGCCAGACTCCATACTAGTTCTGGGGATACAGTGGTGAAAACAGATAAAAATCTCCACCTTCCTGGGGAAACC
>NW_021865699.1:0-870 GCF_006229205.1 Suricata suricatta | reverse complement strand
AGGGCTTGGATGGTGGGATGGAGAAGGGACGGCCTTCCCATCCCAGGACTGAACTAGAACCCTGGCCACCTGTTGATGCCCAGCCTCCTTTGCCTTCATCACAGGAGCTATGCTAACCAGGAGAAAGGCTCTTTGGACTCTCTGAGAACCCAGCCCTGTCCTGCAGAACATGGGGAAACTGAGGCTCAGAGATGTGACATGTAGTCCAGGATTGCTTGACCTGATGGTAGAACTGAGTTGGAAACTCTAGCCCCTACAGTCCCAAGGCACTGCTGTTTCTATCACATTCTGTGAGAGCCCAGACCCCATAGCAGGCTCCTGGTTATGGCTCAGAGTCAATACTTGGTCCACATAAGCCACTTTCTGGAGGGGAACATAAACAGAGGCAGTGCCGCACAGTGGTTATGGGTGGAGCCTTGAGTATCATCCTGGGCTGTGCCATTGACTCAAGCTGGATAACCTTGGACAAATTCCTACCCCTCTCCAAGCCACAGCTTCCTCATCTATAAAATGGGAAGAATAATAGTAACTACATCAGAGGGGTGTCGACAGGTAGAAATCAGACAATATGTGGATGGGGCTTAGCACAGCATCTGGACATGGCAAATACGCATAACTGAATACCATTACTTTGTTATTGTTGTTTCCCAGAATGGGAAATGCTTTCAAAGGCAGGACCCTGGGAAGGCCTTGGGAAGCCCTTGGGGTGTATGAAAGGCCTAGGGCTGATTCCCTATTTGCCCTAGGAAAAGCGCCTGGGTGAGGGATGGGCCTATTCCTCTGAGGCTTCACAGTGGGCTTGATCCCAAGCCTCATGGGTCCTCATTTGCTAAATAAAATAAATAATAAATAACAATGGACTCGTAGGGC
>NW_021865698.1:0-870 GCF_006229205.1 Suricata suricatta | reverse complement strand
GGAGAGAAAAAAAAAAGCCAGTGTTACTCTAACCAAATAACCAAAACAAGGTTACCAAAACCAGATAAATTCATTTCAAGGAAAGAAACCTGCAGACCAATAGTTCTCATGAACATAGATGCAAAAATTCAATAAAGTTTCATCTAACTATATATGATATATAAAAAGAATTACACAACACAACCAAGTGAATTCATTCCAGGTGTGTACCATTGGTTTAATATTTAAAAATCCATTAATGTAATCAATATATCAACAGGCTAAAGAAGAAAAAAATCATATGATACTATCAATACATACAGAAAAAGCATTTGATAAAATCCAACACTCATCTAGAATTAAACTCTCAGCAAAGTAAGAATAAAAGAATTTCCTCAACATGTTAAAAAAATAAACCTACCAAGGAACCTACTCTAACATCACATGTAATTGTGAGAAACTGTCACACTTCCCACTAAGATCAGGTACAAAAACAAGAATGTCCTGGGGCCCCTGGGTGGCTTAGTTAAACATCTGACTCTTGATTTCAGCTCAGGTCATGATCTCAGGGTTCAGGAGCCTGAGCCCCACCTTGGGCTTTGCACTCACAGTGTGGAGCCTACTTAGGATTCTCTCTCTTTCCCTCTCTCTGCCCCTCCCCTGTTCATGGTCTCTCTCTCTTTCTCTCTCTCTCTCTCTTTCTCTCTCTCTCTCTTTCTCTCTCTCTCTCTTTCTCTCTCTCTCTCTCTTTCTCTCTCTCTCTTTCTCTCTCTCTCTCTTTTTCTCTCTCTCTCTTTCTTTCTCTTTCTCTCTCTCTCTCTTTTTCTCTCTCTCTCTTTCTTTCTCTTTCTCTTTCTCTTTCTCTTTCTCTCTCTCTCTCTCTCTTTCTCT
>NW_021865697.1:0-870 GCF_006229205.1 Suricata suricatta | reverse complement strand
AGGGTGCTGTATGTTCCTTACCCAGCAAACAGATAACATGTACACGGCCCACACGCTGGGCAGAAAGCTCTGGGCACACCTCACAAATCTGCTGGAAAACATGTCGCAGACCCCACCATGGGGCTTCCTTTCTGGGGAGCCACGTGGTAGAAACTGAACATGCATGAAGTGCCCTACAGATGTGTTGGAATGGTTCCAGAAGCTTCCAGACAGAGGGAGTCTCACCAGAAACACATGGTGAATGGCTGCTCCCTGGTCAAGGAGTCCAAGGCAGGTTTCATATGAGTTCCTCATGAGAGAAGTTGAAAGTATCCAAAGACAGGAGAACCCGGGCATTCCAAGGCTCCCTCGCCCATTCAATGTGTAGAAAAGACATCTGCAACCTACAGAGATCCAGTCATCTACCCAAGCGGCACTCCCCGTCTCTGCCCTGCCCCACTGATCAGCTGAAAAGCACAACTAAAACCCAAGGAAATGACATCTGGGGTGGGAGGACCTGGGTGGGGGAGGGGGGTGACCCGAATTAAGCGAGTACCAGAAACTGACCTTCAGCAGGGCTGTCTGAGGCTGCCCTTCAACATCACGGGGATCCCAGACCCTCAGAGGGCTGCGTGCAGACCAAGGGAGCCAGCAAAGCTGAAAAGAGCTACAAGAAGAACGCACGGCGTGTGTGAGACAGTGGTCACTCATCCGTTCGGCTCTTGCCCAAGTCCTGGCCCGAATGCCCATCTGCCACACCACTCTGGGGGTGAGGGGGTGTGCTCATGGCTACGGGTCCCAGGCTAAGTGTTCAGTAAAGCAGCACATGGATCAGGTCTTGAAGACAACTTAAAATTATTGCTAATTTTAAAACGCTGCATTTGGCGGACC
>NW_021865696.1:0-870 GCF_006229205.1 Suricata suricatta | reverse complement strand
TGTTTCTGGTTCAGGATCTCTCAGGAGATTACAATAAAGCTGTTGGGTTTGACTGGATCTGGAGAATGTATTTTCAACCTAACTCACATGGTTACTGTGTTCAGTTCCTCCTACATGGGTTCTTTCATAGGGCTGCTTATGGCAAGGCAGCTCAATTTCCTAAAAGGAGGGAGCGGGATAGAGAGAGAGCAAGAGCAGGAAAACAAGAGAGAAATAAACAAAGAGATGAAGATTTAAACTACAGTATCTGATATAACTCAATCTCAGAAAATGGTATTTGATCACCTCTTTCTATTGGTCCAATATACCAACCCTAGTATAATGTGAAAGGTATTATATACCAGTATGAATACCAGGAAGTAGCAGAGGATGACCAGGACCCTCTTAGAGACTGGCTACCACATATCTACTAATATTATTATATTTTCTTTAATGGCATTGCTTCTTAGTAGTGAATGTTATCTACTTTAACATCATATGATTATCTGCTTCATTTCTCTACATAAATTTTAGGGTTTTAGCATTTCTCTTCAGGACAAATACCCACTTTGAGCTAAGTGTTCTGTATGGTGTGATACAAGGGTTTATTCCTTAGGGATTTTTAGTGATTCTAGTAAAACATATTTCCCCATATTGTAGCATTATTCTCACACAGGGAGTCATGACACTGAGCTTTTCTTTCCAGGAAGCAACTTTATTCCTGCCGGGCACCACTCACCTGGGTACCTGCTGAAGAACTGAGCCCCGACCACCACGTGGTGTAGTTTTTATATATTTTCTACTTCTTTGTCTCCCATATAAGGTAACACACCAACATAGTCTGATTCAGCGGTTTCAAGTTACAAGGTTGTGAGGGATATTGTCACATGC
>NW_021865695.1:0-870 GCF_006229205.1 Suricata suricatta | reverse complement strand
GTGGACATTTAAACAATATCGAGTCTTCCAGCCCATGAACATGAACTATTTTCTCATTTTCTGTCTTGTCCTTTATTTTGTTCATCAATGTTTTCTAGTTTTTGGAAGACAAATATTTTGCCTTTTTTTGGTTAAGTTTATTCCTAGGTACTTTATTATTTTTGGTGTAATTGTAAATGGGATCATTCTATTAATCTCTTTCTGCTACTTCATTATTCGTGTGTAGAAATGCAACAGATTTCTATATGTTGGTTTTGTAGCCTCTGACCTTACCAAATTCATTTATCAGTTCTAGTAGTTTTTGGGTGGAGTCTGTAGGGTTCTCTCTCTCTCTCTCTCTCTCTATATATATATATATATATAATTTTATATTTATATAATATAAATATTTATATATATAAATAATCGTGTCATTTTCAAGTGGTGAAAATTTTACTTCTTCCTTAGAAATTTGGATGCTTTTTATTTCTTGTCTGATGATTGTGGCTAGAACTTCAAGTACTATGTTGAATAAAAGTGGCAAGAGTGGACATCCTTGTTTTGTTCCTTAGGGAAAAAACTCCGTTTCACGCCATTAAATATGATGTGAGTTGTGGATTTTCACATATGGCCTTTATTATGTGGAGATATGTTCTCTATTTTGTTGGACAAAATTTTATTTTGTTATAAATGAGTGTTATACATTGTCAAGTGCCTTTTTTTTGCATCTGTTCAAATGATCACATAGTTTTTATCTTTTCTCTTGTTGATATGATGTATTGAGTGATTTTTGAATATTGATCTACCCTTGTATCCCAGGAATGAATCGTGCTTGATTACGGTGAATGATCTTTTTGATGTATTGCTGGGTTTGATTTGCTAATTTTTTTT
>NW_021865694.1:0-870 GCF_006229205.1 Suricata suricatta | reverse complement strand
TTTTTTTTCCTCCTGAGAGTAGTAGTTTCCTTTTTTACTTTTCCTCAAGTAGGACTTCATTTCATATTAAGGAAGTCCACTTTAAAAATGATGTGTAGCTAAATGGTGAAACTCCAAATGTACTGTAGGTAATCTTTTGTCTAGATATCTGAATGAATCATCTGTAAAGATGCAGTTTGATATTCTAAAACTAAATTAGCACTTAAAAAGAAACATTTACATTCCATCAATATATTCCAGGATTATGAAAATAATGACTGCATATTCAAAACCTGTTTCATTTATTTTTTAACATTTATTTATTTTTGGGAGACAGAGAGACAGAGTGTGAACAGGTGAAGGGCAGAGAGAGAAGGAGACACAGAAGCTGAAGCAGGCTCTAGGCTCTGAGCTGTCAGCACAGAGCTCGATGCAGGGCACAAACCCACAAACCATGAGACCATGACCTGAGCTGAAGTCAGCTGCCCAAGTGGCTGAGCTACCCTGGCAACCCCCTCAAAACCTATTTTAGAAAATATTGTACGTATACATGAAAAACACATTAGATTTTTCATGGATATATTTTGCAATATGTAGAATATACATGTTGCATAATCACTTTTAAAGCATATTTATAAACATTTTATTCTATTATCATAAGTTATTTCAAAACAGATATAAGAATTTTAAAGAACCACTAAAATATACTCAAGTATATGCAAATATATAAATGTAAATGGATGCACATATATATAAGAGTATGCATTCAGATATATACTTGCATGTGCATTTCTTTTTTTTTTTAAGTTTATTTATTTATCTTGAGAAAGAGAGAGACAGAGTGTGCAAGCAAGGGAGGGACAGAGAGAGAGAGAGAGAGAGAGAGAGAGA
>NW_021865693.1:0-1741 GCF_006229205.1 Suricata suricatta | reverse complement strand
AGAGTTGGCTGCTACTTCATTGACTCCACTGCTCTCCCTGCCCTCTCCCAAGCCCTTCAGCGGAGGGGAGCGGGTATAGCATTTGCCTTTGCAAACCTGGGAACTGGCATGGCCCTTGCCATAAGAAGCAATTTAGAAATGAAACAAGTAAGACATATTTGAGGGTGGGATTGAAGAAGGAAGGAAACCAGGAAGGTGAGGAGGAAGATTTTTAGTTCATGATGCAGTTCAGTTTAGAAAACGAGAATAAGAGACTGCAGAGACCAATAAAGGTAGCTGCACACAATTTTTAGACTTGTTACTAGCATTGTTTTATCTTGGCTTCTTTCCTCTTCTGTCTTTGAAAGCCAAATGTGTTTTCAACAGTCTTAAATGAGTCAAGGAAGAAACTCTAATCTGAGTCCATCAGTAGAGGGGGCCATGGGAAAGAGAAAGGGACAGAAAGACTGTCCTAGTCCCCTGAAATGACACAAGGGTGGCACTGACTACTCTGGAGGTAGAATTAATGCAAATTATCATTACCTACTTCCCAGGTGGGCCGCAGGGCAGGTGTCACTTGGGTCCTAAGTTTCAAAGGCAGCAGTGAATGTATAAATCCAGGAGATCTTGTGTCCTTATTACCTGGCTTTGCATGTTTCTTGATCTGTTGAGAGATGAGATCCCCTGTTCCCATTTTGACATCTTTTTACTGGGCACTTTCCAGGTGGTGCACCGATCTCCTAGGCTATTGTGAGGATTAAATAAGTGATTATACATAAAGCACGCAGACTGGTGCCTAACAAGGGCACAATGCATATTAGCTGCAAACTTGGTACTTCCTAAATAAGTAAATAAAAAAAAGATGATGAGAAAATGCATATCGTAGTAACACAGGTAATGTGGAGAGAAGGAAGTATCATTATGTTTATTATCCTCATCCATTACAATCGCCAGAGGTGAAGAGGCTATGATTATTTCTGGAAGTTGTAGATACACTTGTTCATGTCTCCTCCCCCTTCATTTGCCTCTTACAGCTTTTAGAGGGGGTAATGCCTGAAACTTTCTGCACTATCCTCTACTATTTGCTGAATTATTAACTCGCCAGGCTCCATTTTTCCCGTTTTCATTCATCATAAATCATGATGGTTATGTTTGTTGTGCATAGAAGCGTGTCCTCACAATCCTCCATAGCTTGAGGTCTTAAACACTGGGTCAACAGCAACAACAAAGGCTTCTGACTCCCATTTTTCCCTTTTCCACAATCACGGCCGGAGGTGGAACCCAAACAATGAGTGTTTTTGACCCTTTAATCGACCCAGATCCCGAGGTTATTCGTGTGTCCCTACTACAATTTCCAAGTTACCACGGAAGGATTTTTCCCCCCCGGGAACTAGAACTGTTTTCAGTTATACACATAGGTCCTGGAGGCAGTTAATGGCAAAACAAAACAAACAAACAAAACCCCAAAACAAAACAAAACAAAACAAAAAATCCCACAACTCCCTCTAATTCCTGGAGGAGTGACCTGAGCACAGTTTCCACGTGTAGGGTGAATGTCTTAAAAAGGCAAAGAGCTTCTCCTTTTCCTGCTAACCTACCCAAGGACCCAGGAGGGCAGCGGTGGGTTAGAAACGGGGTTTCTGTGCCAAGTTCTGAAGAAAACCTCTCCTGTGACAAATGGCCCCGAGGCTTGCTGTCTGCTCCGGCTCTTTGCGTGGGAACACCGGGTACCACAAATGTGCCCGTGAAATGTGACATTGAG
>NW_021865692.1:0-870 GCF_006229205.1 Suricata suricatta | reverse complement strand
TAAAAGAGCCCCTCTAAGATAATAATGGATGAGAGGAAATAATAACTACTCAAGACAGTAGGAAATGCATAAGAGAGAAAGGTATTTAAGATCTGTGAAACACCTTTTATGGACCAAGACTCAGTCAGGTCGTCTAAACTATGGCATTTAATTTCTACAAAGCTGTGGGGCACCGGTTAAGCATTGGTTGAGCATCGACTTTGCTTCGGGTCATGATCACGTGGTTTGCGGGTTCAAGCCCCATGACAGGCTCTGGCCTGCTTCAGATTGTGTCTCCCTCTCCCTCTGCCCCACCCCTGCTCATGTTCTGTGTCTCTCTCAAAAATAAATATTCAAAAACTTAAGTTTTACAAACCCTTGTGAAATAAACATGTCCAATTACAAGTGAGGAAAATGAGTCATGGAATTGGATTGGTTGGTTCTATGCCTGTTTTCTCAGTTACTTTTGCAGATTATGAAACAACTCCAAACTTTGAACAGCAGTAAGTTTATAAGACCTCTCTCTAGAAGAGTGCACATGATCATAGAAGGGGGAAAAAGAGTAAATTGAATAACAGTTCCATTTGACCTGTAGAGTTTATACACAGGGGGTAGAATAAGGAAAGTGGGGAGAAACTGGGAATAGAAAACTTATTCAGATTTCCTCAAGGTCATAGGAAATCGTGAGAAGCTAGTAAGCATGGCAGTTACAGGATGGCAGCTTGTTCTAGAAGGATAATGCCAGAGGCAGTATTTGTGGAAGCCTGGAAGGGCAAGGTGAGCAGGAAGAGGAACATTTAGGGAGTTGTTGCCCAAACTGAAGGAAGGATGAGGCACAGCAAGAAAATACAACAGAGATGTTTTTATTAGTGATTGCTGACAATAACATGG
>NW_021865691.1:0-870 GCF_006229205.1 Suricata suricatta | reverse complement strand
GAGCCAGAATAACAGAAGGAAAGAAAATGAGATAGACTTTGCTAGAGCTTTTTCCTTGTAGCAATCTAAGGAGAAAAATAATAAGAGATAATTAGTTGCTGAGATTCCACAGCAGAAAAGCACAGAATAGGTAATTGAGGGCATGAAGAGATGATGAATATTTTGATAATGCCAACTCTAATGGATACTGACATGTTTTTACACTGAAAGTGCACAAATGTGCCAGATTTTTGGTGAAGCTGGGTTGAGGGCAACAGCACAGATATATGGTAATGATTCACTAAAATGAGGTGGCAGAGTTAGGTCGAGAGGAAAGACACTGATATTAAATTGAATTAGAAAGATAAATTTTTATTTATCTTTTCAGAGTTTGCAAATAGAATTTTTGTTATCTCAAATAATTAAAATTACTCCAGCAGTAATTTTAATTCTATTGCTCCTTTTTACCTTCATCATTAAATTGAAGCTTCTCAGTGAGCCTATGGAGATCTTTCAGTTCTTTACTTAATATTACATTAAGTAATATTTCTGGTATTACTTGATACAATTTACCTAATTTGCTCTATTCTTCTAGTGTACTTGCACTGGATGCTATCTCACTACCCATAGTATGTGTATACCTATATGGTGTTCAGTGGAATATTACTCAGTCATAAAAAAGAATGAAGTCTTGCCATTTGTAGCAACACAGATTGACCTACATAATGCTAAATGAACTAAATGAATCACAGGAAGACAAATTACTGTATGACTTCGTTAATATGTGGACTTTAAGAAACAATAAATGAACAAACAATGAAAAAAGAGACAAAACAAAAAAAAGACTCTTAAATACAGAGACCAAGGGGGTGGTTGCCAGTGGGAAAGTGG
>NW_021865690.1:0-870 GCF_006229205.1 Suricata suricatta | reverse complement strand
TCATGCTAAGCGAAATAAGTCAGGCAGAGAAGGACAGATACTCTATGTTTGCATTCATAGGTCTAACAGGAGAACAGGAGACACCTAATGGAGGACCATGGGGAGGGGAAGGGGGAAAGAGAGTTGGGGAGAGAGAGGGATGCAAAACTTGAGAGACTATTGAATGCTGAAAATGAACTGAGGGTTGAAGGGGAAGGGGAGAAAAGATGTGGTGGTAACGGAGGAGGGCACTTGTGGGGAAGAGCACTGGGTGTTGTATGGAAACTAATTTGACAATAAACTATTAAAAAAAAATTTTTTAAGTTGGATACAAACTAGTGAGCCACCCAGGCACCCTTTGAGACCCTAATGATTTCTAAAGCTAGGTATTAAAATGGTCCTCAAAGATCCTGTAGCCACTAATGAATTGATTTATTAATAATAGGCTTTCTTTATCTTGTCTTAAATCCCCCAGGTTGAATCATGCAGAATGTCCCAGAATCTTGAAATAAGATCTAATTCAGTCAGTGGAAACCAGAAGATAGGAATGAGAAATGAGGTCTTGCCTGTTTGAGACGAAGGTCTCAGGGCTTTTGTTAGGCTCTGGGTATAATCTGATTCCTGGTATTTAAATCATTCAATATAAATAATTGAACTTTTTAGAAGAAAATAGTAGTTTCCTTTACATATTTATTGAAGATATTTAGATAGATCAATCAATCATTTAAATTCTCATTAATTAAATCAAATCTCAAGCACAAGATCAGGAGAAAACTAGACAGATATCTAGAGGCAAACAAACCCAAAACACATCATTGTCAAATGACATTTGGCAATAATTGTTTGTTTTTCATCATAGAAAGTAATTTTGGTAATCTGTGCTTGAGCTTC
>NW_021865689.1:0-870 GCF_006229205.1 Suricata suricatta | reverse complement strand
TAAAAGAGCCCCTCTAAGATAATAATGGATGAGAGGAAATAATAACTACTCAAGACAGTAGGAAATGCATAAGAGAGAAAGGTATTTAAGATCTGTGAAACACCTTTTATGGACCAAGACTCAGTCAGGTCGTCTAAACTATGGCATTTAATTTCTACAAAGCTGTGGGGCACCGGTTAAGCATTGGTTGAGCATCGACCTTGCTTCGGGTCATGATCACGTGGTTTGCGGGTTCAAGCCCCATGACAGGCTCTGGCCTGCTTCAGATTGTGTCTCCCTCTCCCTCTGCCCCACCCCTGCTCATGTTCTGTGTCTCTCTCAAAAATAAATATTCAAAAACTTAAGTTTTACAAACCCTTGTGAAATAAACATGTCCAATTACAAGTGAGGAAAATGAGTCATGGAATTGGATTGGTTGGTTCTATGCCTGTTTTCTCAGTTACTTTTGCAGATTATGAAACAACTCCAAACTTTGAACAGCAGTAAGTTTATAAGACCTCTCTCTAGAAGAGCGCACATGATCATAGAAGGGGGAAAAAGAGTAAATTGAATAACAGTTCCATTTGACCTGTAGAGTTTATACACAGGGGGTAGAATAAGGAAAGTGGGGAGAAACTGGGAATAGAAAACTTATTCAGATTTCCTCAAGGTCATAGGAAATCGTGAGAAGCTAGTAAGCATGGCAGTTACAGGATGGCAGCTTGTTCTAGAAGGATAATGCCAGAGGCAGTATTTGTGGAAGCCTGGAAGGGCAAGGTGAGCAGGAAGAGGAACATTTAGGGAGTCGTTGCCCAAACTGAAGGAAGGATGAGGCACAGCAAGAAAATACAACAGAGATGTTTTTATTAGTGATTGCTGACAATAACATGG
>NW_021865688.1:0-870 GCF_006229205.1 Suricata suricatta | reverse complement strand
ATAAAATATCCAACAGTAATTGGATATGAGGCTGAACGTATGCGGAAAGGTCTAGGTTGGGGATATTAAGTTATGTAATCAGTCTATAGAATTGAATTTATTAAGCATTGCGGAAAGAAGCACTGGAATAATGGTTTCACCTTGGAGAACATTAACTGTAAAGATCAGGCAGAAGAAATAGTTTTGGCAAGGGATACAAAAAGAATGGGTAAAGAAATTTGAGAGGAACCAGGAAGGAGAATGTCATATTGCAGCCAGGGTGCAGGGGTGCAAGAGCTCCTGGCTCTGGGGGTCCCAAACAGACCAGGTTCATCACTTGTGGCTGAAAAAACCCAAAGAAAGACTAGTATGGTGAAACAAGAAAGGAATTTAATTCAATGAGGTCAACACTGGGAAGACAGCAGACTAGCATCTCAACAACTATCTACAAACTGCCTAAAATACTTCCAGGTCATATAAGGAAAATGTGAGGCGCAGGTGGGCCGGTATGTGCAAATGGGCAGTGAAGGTAAAATTGATCATTGTCTTGGAGTCAGTCATGAGTGGGGTCTTGCTGTCTCAGAGCAGTCTCTCTCTCAAAATAAATAAATAAACTTTAAGTAAAAAGAGATTATTGGTGACTTTGGTAAGAACATTTTCAACAGAATGGTAAAACTGGAGCAGTTTCAACAGAGAGGTAAAGCAAATAACTATTAGGGATTTGATGGAGAAACTGAGTATAAATGAAGTATAAATAGTGCACTACTTTGAAAAGTTTGGAGGAAAAAAAAAAACAGATAAGGAGAATTGCCTCCATTTGACTAAGAGAATTTGGAAGTGTTTAAAAGGCCAAAAATTGTGTGTGTCTTTATTCTTCTTTTATATAGAATG
>NW_021865687.1:0-870 GCF_006229205.1 Suricata suricatta | reverse complement strand
ACACACACACACACACACACACACACACACACATCAAAAAGAAAAGTGTATTTAAAGAGTACAAGGGAGAGGTGCCTGGGTGGCTCAGTCAGTTAAGCATCAGCTTTGGCTCAGGTCATGATTTTGGGATTTGTGGATTTGAACCCCGCATCAGACTCTGTGTCAACAGCTCAGAGCCTGGAGTCTCCCTCAGATTCTGTGTCTTCCTCTTTCTCTGTCCCTCCCTCACTTATGCTCTGTCTCACTGTCAAAAAATAAACATTAAAAAGAATATTAAAAAAAGTGTACGATGCTGGAAACCATTTCTGAACTCAAAGGCCTTCTGCTGTCAGATGGCTACCAATGTCTACCCCCACTCAAATTTTGCTTGAGCACCAACCCCCACGGCACCTGGCTGACTGGTATCAGACCTTGTGAAGGAACTTATAGGAGTTTCTTCTTTTGTAATTATAGAAGCAAATATTACATTTCCTGAGAAAACTTGTTTTCCTTCCACTTAAGAAAATAGGCTATTGACCCCTGCTCACAAAGAACTAATTCTTGCCTTTGCTACGCTAAAAACATTGCCTTGTATTTGAATGCTAAAGATAACTTCCTTCCCCATGTTATAAGCACCTAGTCACCTACTTCAATCACTATTGATAAAGATTATGCATGAGTCTTCTACCAATTAATGTTCTGGGAATTTTTTACACACCAAAGAATTTGTCATCAGAAGTCATTGTCTAAGACAATTACCACTTCTGTTCTCTACCCCATACATTTTTTTTTTTCATAAATAAAGCTGACTCTTCAGTCAGTGCAGAGATTCCTGCCTGGTGATCAGAAAGAAGCCAAGGAGGATCTCTCACTCCCTTTCACCAACACCGT
>NW_021865686.1:0-870 GCF_006229205.1 Suricata suricatta | reverse complement strand
GGGGCTCGAACCCATGAACCGTGAAATCATGACCTGAGCCGAAGCCAGACGCTTAACCAACTGAGCCACCCAGGCACCCCAGTAAGCATTGTTTTCAAACAGGCTTTTAAAAGCAGAAATGATTTGTCACATCTAGTAATACTGCTGAAGAGTGTGGCCTTTCACTCAGACCGGACCACATTAACCTGTTGGAAAATCTATCTCTGGAAGGACCAGACAAGTTTTACTGGCTTCTCGAAAACATATCTTGTTACGTTAAAAATTAATCTTTACAGCCTTCAAAATAGTTGTTCCTTTTCCAAAAAGCCTTCCACAGCTGACTTTTCTTATTTCTCCCAATATTCTAGGCCAATAGGCTATAAGCTAAGGCCTGCGGTCTGTTTTTGCAAGTAGTGTTCAACTGGAACATATATCCATTCACTTAGGTGCCTCCCGTGGCTGCTTCTGCATTAGAATCACAGTTGGTGAGTTGCAACAATGACCATTTGGCTGACAAAGGCTAAAATAGTTTCTACCTTGTCGTTTACAAGGAGTTTGCTTAGCCTTGTCACACAAAATGTTCCATTTCTTAGCATTTTGCTCAACAAACATCTTATTCATTTGTTTCATCTGTAGGTCATTTCCTCAAGTGTGGTAGGGAAGATCTCTGAGGGTTAACATTATCTTTCTTTCCTCTAAAATCAAAAATAAAAGGACTCTCAGGTTAACTGTGGGTGTGTCATAGTGTTAAGTGTCATATTTATTTCAGCACATGTCATAGCGCTCATTCATATCAATGCTATCACTACGGCGTGGAAGATATTACAGACTCCATTCGTGACTCCCAATTTCTCCCTCCTTGTGGCCAAGTCCTTTGCCTCGTCGGGTTCC
>NW_021865685.1:0-870 GCF_006229205.1 Suricata suricatta | reverse complement strand
GTGTTGTATGGAAAACAATTTGACAATAAAATATTATGAAAAAAATAAAAAAATAAAAAGTTCTAACTTTAAAAATAAATAAATAAATAAATAAATAAATAAAAATAAAAATTACTGACACCTGATTATACCCTCAGATTCTTACCATATTTGTATGGGTGTGGCCTGGACACGGATGAGTCCAATGGGAAGCAGAGTTTGTGACTCACAGCTCAAAGGAATTTCTAGGTTTATGATTCTTTGTAAATACGTCAAAGTGATATGGGCTTTTTGATATTTTTTCCTTGATAGTTTTTTTTGTGTGTGTGCAATTGGATTGTATTCCTCTATAATGGGATTTTTCTCACTTAAAATTATATCTGGTTAATTTACATGATGTAATATGTCGTTTATATCTCTGGTAAGTCTGGAAATAAATCTGATCTGGGAGAATGATAAAGTAGTTATGGTAAAATGGCAAGATTTGGAGAAGTTGGTGAAAGGTAAGTGGAAATGTTTTGTACTAATTTTTACACTTATCCCTTGAGTTTGAAACTATTTCAAAATAAAGAAAGAAAATCACATATATAAGACCTCTTTCCTCATTCTTTTTTTCTAGCTGCATTGTATTCCTTTTACAGATTATACTGTATTTATTTCATTTAACCTGTACTCTATTGATAAAACGTTTTTTTCTTGTCTCCTATATTACAAAAAATTTTCAAAGTTAACATCCTTTTAATTTTTTTACAATTTTATTCTGTTTATTTAAACTGAAAAAAAAAATAAACTTTACCCATTTCTCCCAACCTCCCCCGTGCTTCCTATAAGCACCAGTTTGATCTCTGTACCTATAAACTTGATATTTTTCTGTGTCAGTTGGTTTAAAGT
>NW_021865684.1:0-870 GCF_006229205.1 Suricata suricatta | reverse complement strand
ATCGATGGCCACACCCACACCCGTTCCAGCAAAGACTGAGGGGGGAGGGTAGTGGAGATGTAGTGTGGAGCTGTGACCCCTGCCTAAAGGTAACCACAAGTTACCTCTCCCCTTCAAGAAGCAGCAGAGACCAAGTGGGAAACAGACTCCTGATCCACTTAAAATAATAAAGCAGCATCTCCCTTCTTCTGCTGGAGCAGTGTCAGATGAAGCCAGCTCCAACAGAAAGTTTCAACGGAACCCAGAGTCTAATAACAAACTATTCAGAATTTTCAGAAATCAGTTGTCATACCAAGCATCAGGCTGCTATCAGGGCGCCCAGGTGGATCAGCCGGTTAAGTGTCTGACTGTTGATTTCTGCTCAGGTCATGATGTTGGGGTTCATGATTTCAAGCCCCATGTCAGGCTCTGTGCTGACAGTGTGGAACCTGCTTGGGATGCTCTGCCTCTGCCCCACTTGCAACCTCTTTTTCTCTCAAAACAAAAAACTAAACATTAAAAAAAAAACCAGGCTTATCTCAGTTCAAATGAAAAAAAAAAAAAGACAATCAGGAGATGCCAACAAGGGGATGACAGAGATGTTAAAATTATCTGGCAAAGATATTAAAACGACCTTTAAAAAAACACTCCAGTAATAAATTATGAATAAACTTTAAACATAAGAAAAGTGGAAAGTTTCAGCAAAGAAATAGAAGATATCAAAAAGAACCAAATGGAAAAATTAGAACTGAAAAATACATGAACGTAAATAAAAAAAACTCACCAGATAGGCCCAACAGCAGAATGGATGAGACAGAGGAAACAATCAGTGACCTTGAAGATAGAATAGAAATTATCCAGTTTGAAAAAACAGAGAAAATGAAGAAAAAA
>NW_021865683.1:0-870 GCF_006229205.1 Suricata suricatta | reverse complement strand
GAAGAGAATTTGAGAACTGAATGATGCAATCAAAAGGAACAATATCCATATCATAGGAATTCAAGAAGAAGAAGAGAGGGAGAAGGGTGCTGAGGGGTACTTAAACAAATTGTAGTCGAGAACTTCCCCACTCTGGAGAAAGAAACAGCATTGAAATCCAAAAGGCACTTAGAACTCCCCTCAGTCATAATTTTAATCAACCTTTGGTACAACATATCATACTGAAACTGGAAAAATATAAGGGAAAAGAGAATTCTGAAAGCAACTAAGGATAAAAGATCCCTACCATACAAAGAGACACATATCAGTGTAGTTGCAGCCTATCTACTGGAACTTGGAAGGCCAGAAAGGAATGGCAAGGAATCTTCAGTGTGATGAACATAAAAAAAGAACAGCCCAGAATCCTTTATCCAGCAAGCCTGTTTTTCAGAAGAGAAGGAGAGATGAAGGTTTCCCCAAACAAAAATTGAAGACGTCATCACCACTAAATAGGCTTACAAGAAATCCTAAGGGGGACTATATGAGGGAAACGTTGCAAGGAACACAAGGTACCAGAGACACCACTACAAACATGAATCTTACAGAGAACACTGTATGACTCTAAACCCATATTTCTCAATAATAACCCTGAATGTAAATGGACTAAATGTTCCAATCAAAAGACATAAGGTAGCAGAATAGATTAAAAGAAAACAACAACAAGATCTATTTCCTATGTATAAGAGACTCATTTTAGACCTGAGGACACCTTCAGATTGAAAGTCAGTGGGTGGATAAATATCTATCATGCTGGGGCACCTGGGTGGCTCAGTCAGTTAAGCCTCTGACTTCGGCTCAGGTCAGATCTCACGTTCGTGGGTTCGAGCCCTG
>NW_021865682.1:0-1742 GCF_006229205.1 Suricata suricatta | reverse complement strand
TCCATTTCTGAGGGGAGTACCCGGGGTTGCCCAATATCCTCAGTCCCCATGAACCTAACAGGTGACAGCTCCATAAAGTGAATCAGATTCCCCCTGGGATTCTGTAGAAGAAGAGAGATTCAAGAAATGAAAACCAAAGAGTACACAAAATCAGCAGCGTGTGCGGTCTGTAATCTGAAAGCTCGCTGCCTCCCCCCCTACGCCCCACCTGGCTCTCCACTGTTGGCACACCTCCCAGCACACCTCTACAGAAAGCTCCTGCAAGCCTTGGCATTGACCTCCTGGGGGTACTTTCAGCTTTCTTCTAGCTCCATTGGCCTTTTCTTTTTCACTCTACCATAGTGACTTATGGGAGGCTAGAGGTCAGAAAGACATGTACAGACTTCACAAGACCTGAGCGCGAGGGAACCCCAGAACCACTTGGGGGCCTGTGATATTTGCTGAGGTCAGACTGAATCCACATTCCCTGACTTCGTCACCTCTAATGGCCATGAGTCCCTGAATGTGTAAGGATACATGAAGGCAGTGTGTTCAAGGTGAGGTCACATCCCCAGGTAATGAAAGACACCCCCCCAACCCACACCCTTCCGTCACCAATTTCTCGCTTCAAAAGAGAAGCCCGATGTGACTGTTTCCCAAACACGAGAGGGGAAGAGAGAGATGATGACATGAATAACTGTGCCAAAGGGGAGCTGGTGGGGCAGCAGGAAGCAGGAACACAGTGAGCATGTCAACCCTGTGACCAGGAGAGAAAGGAAGGCAAACGGGCATCTGGGGGCTCAGCCGGTTAAGCGTCCGGCTTCAGCTCAGGTCATGATCTCCCGGTTCGTGGGTTCGAGCCCTGCGTCAGGTTCTGGGCTGACAGCTCAGAGCCTGGAGCCTGCTTCAGATTCTGTGTCTCCCTCTCTCTCTCTCTCTCTGACCGTCCCCCACTCATACTGTGTCTCTCTTCAAAAATAAAAATGTTAAAAAAAATTTTTTAAAAGGAAGGCAAACGCACACACACACGCGCACACGCACACAGCTACAAACACACACTTTCAGGTTAGAGGAGAGACTATCTTAATGAAAAAATAAAAATGAACTACATTCCCAATAGAAGAAAAAAATTCTCTCAACTTTTTAAAATATCTTTTAGTATGCTTTTCTGTTTTTTTGGGTTTTATTTATTTTTGATACAGAGAGAAACAGAGCTTGAGAGCGGGGAGAGGCAGAGAGAAAAGGAGACACAGAACTGGAAGCAGGCTCCAGGCTCTGAGCCAGCTGTCAGCACAGAGCCTGACGCGGGGCTTGAACCCACAAACATGAGCCTGACCTGAGCCGAAGTCAGAGGCTTAACCGACTGAGCCACCCAGGCGCCCCTATTTCTAAAAATCATAACCAAAAAATGTGAGCATGAACTATCTCCTGAGAAATGGCATGCTTGGTCTTAAAAGTTTACATATGAGGCCATACGCTGAGTCTTCTGTTCTTAATGTTTATTTTTGAGACAGAGAGAATGAGCAGGAGAGGGGCAAAGAGAGAGGGAGACAGAAGCTAAAGCAGGCTCCAGGCTCTATGCAGTCAGCACAGAGCCCGATGTGGGGCTTGAACCCACAAACCGCAAGATCATGACCTGAGCTGAGGTGGGATGCTTAACTGACTGAGCCACCCAGGCTCCCGCCGTGTGCTGTCTTTAAGCCAACTAGGCTTAGAACTCTTTTGTCTATAAAGAAGTTTCTAACTTTTGTCCATCATGTGCC
>NW_021865681.1:0-870 GCF_006229205.1 Suricata suricatta | reverse complement strand
ATTGCTGGGTCATAAGGGAGTTCTATGGATAGTTTTTTGAGGAACCTCCACACTGTTTTCCAGAGCGGCTGCACCAGTTTACATTGCCACCTTCACTCTTTTAGATAGTCCTATAGTACTTATTATCTGCACTACTCTTTGAACCTTAAAACACACAGGTTGTGGTAGATAGATTAGTTTCTCAGGAAACAGACCCTGAAATGGAGATTTGTGTACGAAGGGCTCTTAGGAACCACAAATGTAGCCAAGTAAGGATTGGGCATAGAAAAATGCAGAACGATGATGCCTTGCAACCTAAGTTGTAGTCAGACCCATGTCAGGCCCTTCAGTTAGAGTGGCCCTTCAGAGATATCACTAATCTACACTAGGGGGATGGGCCTTTCTACACCAACCACCCATCAACCATTCATTGGTTGTAGATTGCCCCTTGGGTGAGGGAGTAACCTTGGGGAAGGCAACTACCTCAGGCCAAGGGAAGTTCTTGGTATACTAATTTGTGAGCTATCAGAGGGCAATACTCTTGAGGAATGAGTTCTAAAGAAGCAAAATCTAAGAGACAAGATACACCACTCACTAGCAGCCCATGCAAGCTTGTATTATTGAGCTGGGTTCCGCTTCTCATATTCACATCAAGAACTTGCTTATATATAAGTCTTCTTTCTCCAAATACATTGTAAACTCTTGGAGATCAGAGGAGGTATACGAAACTTTTTTTTTGTTTGTTTACACAGAATGAAGCATTAAGCCTTATTAAGTATTATGACCAATAATACCTTCTGTTTAAGTTTACAAAACTCCTACCTCTTACTCTTATAAAACATTGCCTGTCCCTGTATTTGCTTTCTCCCTTATGGCCACCATCTTAGTCAA
>NW_021865680.1:0-870 GCF_006229205.1 Suricata suricatta | reverse complement strand
TTTTTCCCTCTCATCTCACCATTTTCCTACACCAACAACTTTTTTTTAAGGACTTACTAGGTTAGTACAAAGTAGAGGGCCAGTGGATTGCAACTTGTTACTCAATTGATTCAAACTATAAAGTGTCAGACTTAAAAATAGACAAAACGTGATAATTACAAGACTGGCTTTTTTAACTACAGGTGGCACATGTGTTATGTTATCTTTTTGATTTGTGGTTAAAGCTGCCAAGGATTTAATATTTCAATATCTTTATTAGTGGTACCCAAAGAATTGCTGCACACATCGAGACAGTGCAGGGATCTCTCTACAGTGTGCTCTTATGTTTGAGGAATACTGAAAAGATTTTTCAGTGTTTTTCTATCCTACCAACTCAATGTTTCAGTTCATTTCAATCCCACATATCTGATAACTACTCCCTTTCTGAAAATTGTCTACCCCTTAACTAACATTGTGATCAAGCCATAAATTAATCATGCGGTTTATTCACCCCACTGCTGCAGTCATTCCCCAGGAGCGATGTGGAGGCCTCAGAGAGTAAGATGATTACGGAAG
The DNA here is from genome assembly GCF_006229205.1 of Suricata suricatta. NCBI lineage: Eukaryota > Metazoa > Chordata > Mammalia > Carnivora > Herpestidae > Suricata > Suricata suricatta. The sequence goes on along the minus strand of NW_021865680.1, from coordinate 315 downwards.
TGCACAAAACGGCATCTTAATGACCTGAAAGAGCTAATACACTTCTGTAAGTGCCTAGCTAAATATCACAGAGTGACTGGGACACTGGGGAAAGCTGGGCTCATTATTCCACTCTGCTGAGTTAAATCACTTGGGTTCTCTTTATTTGCTATTGGCCTTTCTCTCTTCCTTTATCTGCTCATGCATAAAGGATATTGATTTAAATAAAAGATACTGTAAACATGCACTTTGTTAGGGAAATCTGACTATGCAAGTATAATTTCAAAGGTCAGAGTTCTAGCAATGCTTGATTTACATTAATTTGTGCTTGAGGAA
>NW_021865679.1:0-870 GCF_006229205.1 Suricata suricatta | reverse complement strand
CAGAACCAGACCTTGTGAAACTGAAATTTCCCTAGACGCGCTCAGCAGCGGGCATCGGCGGGAAGTAAACGGGGAAACGCAGTGAACGTGAAGATCCATGGGAAGAACAGAAGGGGGGGCGGACTGAAGGAAGAGGAGGAGACCCACAGAGCAACACCGTGTCCCAGCGTCCGTGCGACCCGAGTCCCGGAAGTAGAGGCCAAGGGAGGACGATTCACTGGAGATGTTGTAAAAAACACCCCAACTCTGGTTGAGATAAATTGCCAGGGGATCCAGGAGGGTCACCAAATCCGAGCAGGACAAACGGTAAGAGACCCGCACCTGGACACCGCAGAGTCCGACCGCTGATGGCCAAAGACGAAAATAAACTCGTGAAGGCAGGCAGGGAACCATGGCCCGTCACACGGGGAGGAACAGAGGCACAGCTGAAAGCTGATTTCTCCCCACAAACGGTAAAGGCCAGAAGACGCGGGAAGAACTTGGTGTGCAAACAGGGAAAACCTCAGCCAAGAATTCTGCTTCCAGGAAATATTTCACACATGGCAGTGAGATAAAGATACTACTGGACGCTCCAACACCGGCAGAGCTGTTGCTGGAACTGCGCTCCAAGGGAGTCCTCTGGGAGGACGGGGAGCGGCAGGAGTCACCCCGACCACGGCCGGCCGGGAGCACGCCGCACGGTAAGTCTGTGCATACATGTGTGCTTTCCTCCTTCAGCTATGAGCTTCTTCAAAAGATGGGTTTTTTAAATGTTGTTAATGTCCTACTTATTTTTTGAGAGAGAGAGAGCGAGCGAGCAGGGGAGGGGCAGAGAGAGGGACACAGAATCCAAAGATGGCTCACAATACGGGGCTCACACTCATGAACCGT
>NW_021865678.1:0-870 GCF_006229205.1 Suricata suricatta | reverse complement strand
GGGTGGCAGACAGATCTTTCTAGGCCACTGACTTACTTCGATTTTGGACAGGATACTTAATCCCTCTTAATTTGTTTTCTCAGTTAAATGGTGTCAATAATTACAGTTCCTGTCTCATAGGGGTGTGTGAAAATTACATGAAATAATCGATGAAGTGCATTGTGTGGCTTGTGGATTCCTTTGAAGAGCAGATTCTGAAGTTGGAGACTCTGGCTGGTTGTTCATGTGGATTCTTAAGCCAAACACTCAGCCAGGAACATCGCAGGTCCTTAATGAATCAACAAATGAACACCATACCCCCAAAATATGGAGAAACTGCTCTGTGGAATTACCATGGCTAAAATCGTGGTCCATTTAAAGTATCAATTTTAGTAGTCTTGCATTTGAAGAACACGCCGGTGTTTCACTCTTTGAGTATCCATTTCCGAACTCTTATGATTCAGGGGTAAGATAGTGTAATTAAGGTGTTGGTAAAGGACATCTCTCAAAGGAATGGACAGTTGAAAGGTAGTATAATAGTTGTTAGGTGAAAAATCGCCAATTGAAAATTTGGAGCCTTTAATTTGCTCTATTCTACTTTAATCCATTGTTACATCTTGTGGAAAATCATCCTGATATATTGTGGCACATGAAAAAAAACAAATGGCAGTTAAAAGAGGAATATTGTGTATGCACATAAGATATATCTGTGTGGGCATAGCACAATGAAGAAAGGAGCGGTTTCTGGTAGTAACTTTTATAAAATCAATGTGCTTTCCACTAAGAAGTGGGGCTGGTGGAGGTAAGGTGGGGTGGGTGGTCATCCGCTTTTTACTTCTTGGCTTTTCAATTTCTTCATCTATTTATCTGTTTATGTATTTTTTACTAAAA
>NW_021865677.1:0-870 GCF_006229205.1 Suricata suricatta | reverse complement strand
CAGAACCAGACCTTGTGAAACTGAAATTTCCCTAGACGCGCTCAGCAGCGGGCATCGGCGGGAAGTAAACGGGGAAACGCAGTGAACGTGAAGATCCATGGGAAGAACAGAAGGGGGCGCGGACTGAAGGAAGAGGAGGAGACCCACAGAGCAACACCGTGTCCCAGCGTCCGTGCGACCCGAGTCCCGGAAGTAGAGGCCAAGGGAGGACGATTCACTGGAGATGTTGTAAAAAACACCCCAACTCTGGTTGAGATAAATTGCCAGGGGATCCAGGAGGGTCACCAAATCCGAGCAGGACAAACGGTAAGAGACCCGCACCTGGACACCGCAGAGTCCGACCGCTGATGGCCAAAGACGAAAATAAACTCGTGAAGGCAGGCAGGGAACCATGGCCCATCACACGGGGAGGAACAGAGGCACAGCTGAAAGCTGATTTCTCCCCACAAACGGTAAAGGCCAGAAGACGCGGGAAGAACTTGGTGTGCAAACAGGGAAAACCTCAGCCAAGAATTCTGCTTCCAGGAAATATTTCACACATGGCAGTGAGATAAAGATACTACTGGACGCTCCAACACCGGCAGAGCTGTTGCTGGAACTGCGCTCCAAGGGAGTCCTCTGGGAGGACGGGGAGCGGCAGGAGTCACCCCGACCACGGCCGGCCGGGAGCGCGCCGCACGGTAAGTCTGTGCATACATGTGTGCTTTCCTCCTTCAGCTATGAGCTTCTTCAAAAGATGGGTTTTTTAAATGTTGTTAATGTCCTACTTATTTTTTGAGAGAGAGAGAGCGAGCGAGCAGGGGAGGGGCAGAGAGAGGGACACAGAATCCAAAGATGGCTCACAATACGGGGCTCACACTCATGAACCGT
>NW_021865676.1:0-870 GCF_006229205.1 Suricata suricatta | reverse complement strand
AGGTATATCATATCCTCTTTGTCAATAAAGTGCCTGCTTTCTCCTTATAATAAGCCATGACCCCGTAAGCATTCTTGTTCGTCAACACTGTTTTTGGCGTTGCCATACCTGCCCGACATTGTTAATATATTTCACGTCTCTGGGATATACTTGTTCAGCCTCGCGTGTCCAGGCTTCACATATCTTTGGACTGGGTTTTCCCACAGACTAAGAGGTTGCTATCACCACACGTATCCAAAACACAAAAGACAAGTCAGCACAGCACAAGTAGAGACTAGAACCAGACCCTCCCCCCATAAACTAGTTAACTCACTCTCATTTCGGTCTGTTGAGGAAATACTGTCTTCAAGGGTGTATAAGCATCCCACGCTTCATTAATTTCTTCCTTCCTAGGGAGTAACTCCCACCTCCCCTGCTCTTAATGTTTAGCTTTAGTTTGTTGCTTCCTGTTTTATCTGACATCAGTAAAACATTAGCATCAGTTCTGCCTTCCATCAACAAACTTTGGAAGTTGGTACTAGTTCTGGAAATCATTGTTTCTAGCCATATGATTCAAATAGTTTAAGAGTCTCATTCATGGTAACAAATAGAACCCAATTCAACAAGTCAATAATTTTCCATTAAACAATAAACAAAGATTGTCGAGAAATTCACACAGTGCTGTAAATAATCATAAGAATAAGAATAATAAAAATGAGCACTATAAAAGTTAAATCAGATATCCCCCATAGTATTTGTGAATATTGTCACTAAAATTCACAAATGATTCTTAATAATCTTTTTAACCATTAATTTCAAGTTTTGCCTTTCTCCTAACCAATACTTTTTAAAGACCAGGGTCTTATAAGAGAGCACTTTAATTTTTTTTTT
>NW_021865675.1:0-870 GCF_006229205.1 Suricata suricatta | reverse complement strand
GGAACCCGACGAGGCAAAGGACTTGGCCACAAGGAGGGAGAAATTGGGAGTCACGAATGGAGTCTGTAATATCTTCCACGCCGTAGTGATAGCATTGATATGAATGAGCACTATGACATGTGCTGAAATAAATATGACACTTAACACTATGACACACCCACAGTTAACCTGAGAGTCCTTTTATTTTTGATTTTAGAGGAAAGAAAGATAATGTTAACCCTCAGAGATCTTCCCTACCACACTTGAGGAAATGACCTACAGATGAAACAAATGAATAAGATGTTTGTTGAGCAAAATGCTAAGAAATGGAACATTTTGTGTGACAAGGCTAAGCAAACTCCTTGTAAACGACAAGGTAGAAACTATTTTAGCCTTTGTCAGCCAAATGGTCATTGTTGCAGCTCACCAACTGTGATTCTAATGCAGAAGCAGCCACGGGAGGCACCTAAGTGAATGGATATATGTTCCAGTTGAACACTACTTGCAAAAACAGACCGCAGGCCTTAGCTTATAGCCTATTGGCCTAGAATATTGGGAGAAATAAGAAAAGTCAGCTGTGGAAGGCTTTTTGGAAAAGGAACAACTATTTTGAAGGCTGTAAAGATTAATTTTTAACGTAACAAGATATGTTTTCGAGAAGCCAGTAAAACCTGTCTGGTCATTCCAGAGATAGATTTTCCAACAGGTTAATGTGGTCCGGTCTGAGTGAAAGGCCACACTCTTCAGCAGTATTACTAGTTGTGACAAATCATTTCTGCTTTTAAAAGCCTGTTTGAAAACAATGCTTACTGGGGTGCCTGGGTGGCTCAGTTGGTTAAGCGTCTGGCTTCGGCTCAGGTCATGATTTCACGGTTCATGGGTTCGAGCCCC